>NC_039363.1:97453660-97646219 GCF_003573695.1 Papaver somniferum | reverse complement strand
GACAATGTTTAGTTTAGGTTTGGGGGTATAGAGTAGATACCACGATAATATGCCATAATTGAAAACAAGAACTCCTTCTTTTTGAATTCTTTTTGAAAAAATTGAAAAATTGAAAAAAAAAATTAAAAAATCATAAAAATGGAGCTCATTTACCTTGAAATGTTGACTCTTGTGCATGTATGTAAACATAAGGATTCTTAGTCTAGATATTTAGGCACCCTGATTCTAGCACAATTCACATAGTGATAAGAAACTTGCACGCGCACGATCTACCAATACATGTATAGCCTCGATCTTCAAGGTGTTTGATAGGAAGTTAGATTGCCAATCACTTTAGAATACTGAATGAGACTTGACTAGCTTGTTCTTTGGTTGGCTGGGATAGAAGTTGGAGGATACGTTAAGAAAAACAACCATAGAATTTGACCGGATGCATTCGATAAGGGCCACCTCTTGCTAAGACTCATGTAATTATGTTTTTCTTTTTGTTCATGTATCAAAAGTGTCACTATGTTGTAAAGATCAAAGTTATTAATTTAAAAAAAAAATCAGAAAAAAAAAAAAAAAATATCAAGCATTTATTCCATGTTTTGTCATGTTAAAGACAATAGTTCTCTCTTGTTCCAAAAATAAAAGAGAGTAATCAATGTAAATAAGAGTCATGTAAAGAGTCATCTTTTTGTTGTAAATAGTCTTGTAATAAGCAAGGAGGGTGCAGCCATCGATGTATAATGCGGGTAAACTGAAATATCACCAACTCATTGGGTGAACATTCACAATTCTCGTAAAGCCGGACAGCTAGATTGGCTTAGAATTCGGTTCTTAGCCTAAAAACTATCTCTTGGTGATTAGTAGTCATAACTTCAGGTCATTCTAGAAACATGTGTAGATACACTTTACACTCTTATCACGTGTCTTTAGTTGTTATCAGTGCTAGGATTGTGCCTTTGATAGCTAGATTGACATCTCCATTTTGCTGTGAGCTTCTACTGTCTTGCACATGTCACATTTCATGGAATCTGAGCTTATATTTTGTCCTAGAACTTTGTAGGTACGTTCTAAGCAAACCTTCACGAGACTTCACTCGTCCACTAAGGACACTTAGTGGTTTAAAAGGCTTAGTGCATACGCTAAATGCATTCGAGAAACCAACGACAGTGGTATAGGTAGGATTTCCTTAGTTTTGTTTTACTTGAGGAAAAGTAAAATTCAGGTTTGGGGGTATTTGATGAGTGCTAAAAAGTGCATATTTCTATATATTTTTCTTGGCATTTAACTCATCTTTTGTGCATTAATTCTCCATTTTATCCCATATTCTGTATTTTCATTGTTTTCAAGAATAAATACTTTTCTTAATTAATTTTGCATTTTTAGGTACTAAATAAAGCCTGGTTAACTCACGAAGTGAAAACAGCAAAGAAACGGCAAAGACTCCCGCAGAAAGGCAGCGAAGAATGATGTTTGCAAGAGCCGGATCATCTAGAAGTGGGCTTGGAAGGAAGAATTTGTTCTTAAAGAAGAAGTGGGCTCAGAATTGTCTAAGCCCAAACTCTAACCTAAGTCCAAGACCAAGCCCAAAGCCTGCCTAAGCTCGTAGCCGTCAGATTGGATCCACAGATGCATCCTACGGTCGCTTCATCGTCGTGCATCGAAGTCTGAAGCTCCTGTCAAACACTACAGCACCTAACTCCATCTTGAGCCGTCAGTTTCGTTGTACTTCCGCATCCAACGGTCGCTCCTCGCTTCCTTCTGTCTCGCCGTTAGATCGATCCATCATCTTCGCATCCAACGTCTCATCCTCGCTGTTCATCAACAATTGCTAAACCCGCTCAACACCCGAGTACCAAATACCCTATACCCAAAACAAACGCACCCCAATCCATTTTCCATCGACTTCTTCTCTTTCTCCCTCACCCTCTGCAACACCACCATACCCTGCCACACCACCATCATCACCACCACCTTCCTCAACTGCCTCAACCACCACCAAAAGCCATCATGGCTATTACCTAACGAAACCCCATCTATTTCCCCTTCTTTCTAGCCAGCTATCATACCAATTTCTCTCCTAGGGTTTCAGAGACAGGAAAGAAGAGAAATTGATAAAATAGCTCGAGCTAGAGGAGCAGTTGGAACAGGAGATGGAGAAGGAAGAGCAGAGGAAGGATGGGTCGAAGACATGGGAACGAATCATCCCATCAAATTAGGTAAATCAGTAACCCTAATTTCTGCTGTTTTTGGGGATTTGGGGAAAACTTGTGTAGAACCCTAATTGAAGCTTGTAACTATAAATATGATGTGTGGGTGTGTGTTAGAAGACATGCCTGGGCTAGCCAGTGCTTCACCCAAGAGGACTGGAATAGCCAGTGCCTCAAGGGTTAGTTCTTAGTTTAAATTGTTTTGTAAATTTCAGTTCATTTTAGAATTTAATTTCAGTTCAAGTTTAGTTCAATGTTTTAAACAATTTCAATTCCATTGTCATTTAATTTCATTATGTTCTAACTCAATTTGCTAGGGGTTAGATGATACTCTTGAATTGTAAGCTAGGATAGTCCTTGTTCATGTCACTGTTCTTGTAGTGCTGAAACTAAGTAGGATTGATAATTGGCTAGTTGAGTGAATGCACCTGTGATCAGCTGTGCTGTAAGAAGACAGCTGATTCTAGGGGTGTAAGAGTGAGAGTAGCTAAGGATTCAGTCCATTTGAAGGACTGTGCTTAATTGAAGTAGGGAAGTTAGTAAACTTAGTGATCAAATGCACCTGTGATTGAGTGTGCTGTAAGAAGACACTCAATACTAGGGGTGAACTAGAGAGCTTAGGGGATTAACCTTCCACTAATGCGGATTGCTAGATAACTGGTTGAGCAAACAAGCCTGTGATCAGCTGTACTGTGAGAAGACAGTTGATGCTAGGGATAAGTTAGTAAGATTAGTTAAATCATCCATAATCTTCCCTGAGATGAAACAAGAACATGATTTGATTAGGATCTGCCTTAGTTTAGGATCAAGATGTGGATTCAAAAGCCCTACCATGTTCCTGTTTACTTGCTTTACATGCTACTGTTTTTCAGTTCTGTCACTGCCCTTGGCTCACAGCCTTGGTTTGTTTGTCTTTGTTTCACTGTTTCTTATTCACTACCACTGATTTTTCTTGTTAACTGTCACTTGCTTCATCACTTCAACTATACACCCTAGTCTCTGTGGTTCGACCCTGCCTTGCACACTCACTACAACAGACCCTGTGCACTTGCAGGTATCAGTTTGTGACTCTTTTAGAGAGCCACCATTCCACCCATTTACTGAAGTAGTTCGTGGATACTATTAAAAATCGTCTTTTCCCTGATCCTTCGATGAAAGGCCCAATGATATCTATGCCCCATTTTGCAAATGGCCACGGACTATCCACAGAATTCAACGTTGTTGCTGGTGCGTGTATCTTTTTGGCGAAACGCTGACATTCTTCACATCGTCGGGACATTCTTGCAGCATCTTGTATCATTGTGGGCCAGTAATATCCTTTCATTTTTTTCTTTGTCGGCTAGTGATCTCATGCCTCTATGATTCCCTGCGTCACCATAATGGATGTCGTTTAGAATTTGATGCCCCTCTTTCCTGGATAAGCAACGTAGTAACGGTCCGAGGAAAGATTTCTTGTACATGATCCCATCCCGATGATTATATCTTCCTACTTTGGAGAGTATTTTCCTGGTTTGTTTGTGATCTTCGGGTAAGGTTCCATCCTTGAGAAACGCATGGATCATCATTCTCCAATCATCTTCGTTGTTGAAATCTTCGTCTTGATTTTCTCTTGACAGGATATCTTCTTCGTCAAAATCGTCACGGATGTCTTCTCCCACCTGATCTTTGATATTTTCTTCCACTGTATCTTGATTTGTAGCAAAGGAAAATTGTGTTGCAATCGAAGGCTCGTATACCCTTGTTATTTTGATAGCTTCAATACTCTTGTCCGTCAGCATGGATGATATATATGCTAGGGCATCCGCGTGCCTGAGATCCCTTCTGCATAAGTGCCGGAACTTGATGTTCGGAATTTGTGATGCCAATGTTTGGACCAAGGCCATGTAAGCTGAGAGGGTGTCGTCGTACACATTGTATTCGAGCCCTATTTTCCATATGACAAGCTGCGAATCACTTGTCAGTCTTACATCAGTTACCCCCATCTCTATTATTAAGCGGAGGGCATGTACGACTGCCTCGTATTCGACGATGTTATTGGTATGCTCTTTGAATTCTAACCTGAGTGCCTGTACGATCCTTTCTCCAGTTGGGGTGGTGATGACAATGCCTATTCCTGCCCCTTCCTTATTTTTTGAACCATCAACGAAGACTTCCCATTGTCTTTGACTCGCGGGTTCGAGGACATCAACTGGATCCTTGCTTTCCTCGTCGGCTTCTGGTATTCCTCTAATCTCTTCATCGTTGTCCAGGGGGAGGTCTGCTAAGAAATCCGCCAAAACTTGGGATTTTTGGGAATGTTGAATTTCATGAATGATGTTGAATTGGTCCAGGTGGGTGTTTCACTTGGCTATTCTACCTACTTTTCTCGTGCTTTTGAGGACTGCTTCCAGTGGTGCTTTGCATGGGACGCGGATGAAGTGAGTTAGGAAATAGGTTCTCAGCTTTTGAGTAGCCCATACCAATGCCAGGATGACGTGTTCGATCTTCGTGTAATTCCTTTCCGCAGAATTGAGGGTCTTACTGACATAATAAATAGGCTGTTCTATCTTCGTATTGGTTTTGACCAACACTGTGCTAACTGCGTCTTCTGTCGATGCTATGTACAATACTAAAACCTCATCAGGATCAGGCTTCTCCAGGATTGGAATTGAAGCCAGATGTTCCTTGATTCTTTGGAAGGCTTCTTCGCATTCTGCGGTCCATTCAAACTTACTCCCTTTTTTGAGAATACTGAAAAAATGTTTGCATTTGTCCGAGGATCGGGAAATAAATCTTCCCAAGGATGCTAAGGACCCATTGAGCTTTTGCACTTCTTTTAAATTCTTCGGAGATGGCATTTCCACTATGGCCTGAATCTTCGCGGGGTCTACCTCAATGCCCCTTTTTGTTACCAGATATCCGAGGAATTTCCCTGAGGTGACACCAAAAGTGCATTTTTCTGGATTTACTTTCATGTGATGTTTCCTCGTTGCTTCGAAAATATCTCTCAGGTCCCGGTGGTGATCTTTGCGCAGCCTACTTTTGACGAGCATGTCATCAACGTAGACTTCTAGGGTACTACCAATCCATGGCCTGAAGATAGCATCGACGTTCTAGTGTAGCAATAAAGGCCATGCGGGGTGTAGAATGATGTGTGTAATTGATCTTCTTCTGCCAGGGCTACTTGGTTGTAACCAGAATGTCCGTCCATAAATGACAACTCTTCGTATCCTTCCACTGCTTCAACCAGCTGATCTATGCTTGGCAGGGGATAGCTGTCCTTTGGACACGCCTTGTTGAGGTTAGTAAAGTCGATGCATATCCTAACCCCTCCATTTTTCTTAGGAACGACGACCATGTTGGAGATACATGTAGGGTATTTGACTTCCTTAATGAAGCCTACTTCTAGTAGTTTCTGAAGTTCCTTTTCTACTGCCTTATGATACTCTGGTGCAACTTTTCTTATTTTCTGCCTGAAAGGTGGAGTGCCTGGTTTGATGCGCAGCTCGTGTTGGATTATTTTCGGATCAATCCCCGGCATGTCTCCTAGCTTCCAGGCGAATACATCCGCGTATTCTTTAAGTAATTTGGTTAAGGAATCTTCTATTTTTTCGTCCATTATGGTCCCTACTTTGATCATCTTTGGGTTTTCTTCCGTTCCTATGTTTATTTCTTTTACGGGCTCCACTGGTGTGAACACCGGCTTCGGGTCCCCGAGGACTGGGACACTCTTTAATTGCTATTTGGTATGTTTCTGTCCTTCGTTGGCTGCTGAAATACTTGCCTCTGTGTTAAGGACATTATCATCTTTTGTCGAGCCCTTCCTTGTGGTTTCCTTGAGAAACAGGTCTATGGTATTTTCTTTCACAGCTTCTTTATTTTTGATCCTTTGGGTTTTTCGCTGCTCTTCCTGTTCGTTGTTGATACGATCCTGAGTGGTCTGGCACTCTTTTGCAGAGATCCGATCTCCCTTGATTTCCATCACTCCCTCGGGTGTAGGGAACCTGAGATATTGGTAGTAAGTTGTTGCCACTACCTTGAGTTTATGTACCCACTTTCATCCAATAATGACGTTATAGGGGGATGGGGCGTCAACCACGCTGAATCGTGTTTCTACTTTCATGGGCCCGGCGTTCACCTGCAACACGATGTATCCCAATGGCTTTGTGGGCGCTTCATTGAACCCGTAGATGGTGTAATAAGAGGTCATTAGTTGTTCATCATGGAGCTTCATCCGTTTGAAGGCGTCGTAGAATAGAACGTTCACTGATATTCCCCCATCGATGAGGATCTTTTTGAGGTTACATCCGGCCACTGGTAGTGTGAGGACCAAGGGATCGTTATGGTCTTCCATATCTTCTTCGATATCTTCAGTATCGAAGACGATAGGTGCGTCCATCCACTCTTCGTGCTCGTCCACCTCTACGTCATCAATCTTACATAATTCGCAGCGGTCTTCGAATTGCTTCTGTAGCCTCTTTCCTATCTGCGCTGTAAGTGAGGGCCCTGAGGCTTCGGAACACGAGATGGTGTTGATTGTGCGGTTTCCCTATGGAAGTTGGACTTGCTTGGTTCGTTTGGATCTGTCCTCGGTGACCTCCTTTCGTATGTATTGCTTGAGTTCGCCAGCATCAATCAATTTTTGGATCATTATTTTGAGGTTTTTGCATTTCTCGATCTGGTGTCCATTGAAGCAATGATACTCACAGTAATCTTTAGACTTTTCGGTTCTTGGGGGTTGTTTTCCCTTAGGCCATGGCCACTCCAAATTTTCCCTTCCTTTGATCTCTCGCAAGATCCGAGAGTAGCTAGCATTGAGCTTCGTGTAAACCTGATCTTCGAATTTTCGATCGTCTTTTCGTCGTTCATCTCTTCGTTCCTTCCTATCTTCGTGAGGCCGTTCCACTGAGTTATTTCTTTTGTCCCCGCTGGTTTGTTCTGCGGAATTGGTACGGTGAGACCTCTGCGTTTGTTCCCTCGGGTTCTCACACTGGATTTCTTCAAGACGAGCGTACTTCTCAACAATTATTCGAAGATCTCCTTCTGTCTTAGGTACGCTTCCGTGGATCTCAACAAATAGTGGACTCATTCGGTCTAATCCCCACTTGTAGCAGTTGATACTTACTACGGGATCCACACTCCCTATGGCTTGGCATATCTTGTTCCATCTGTTGGTGTATTCCCTCGTGTTCTCCTTGTAACCAATTGCCAGAGAAAAAAGTTTATCCATTCCGGTGTTGACAGCTTTGTTGTACATGTAGGTCCTCAAGAATTTCTCTGCGAGTTGATCGTAGGAGTTGATGGAATCAGGTGGCAGGTTGTCAAACCAAGACAAAGCCGATCCCTTCAGACTTGATGGGAAATATCTACATAGGAAGGCGTCGTTTTGACTCTATCGGGCTAAGATACGATTATAATACCGGATATGTGCCGCGGGATCACTGGATCCGTCATAGCATTCAAAAGTTGGGACATGGCACTTTAACGGAATGGGGGTATTTTCCAGGCGACGAGTTAGGGGCGTGGAGTTAGCTTTTTTCATCACCTATTCAAGCCTTCCTCCGCCTTGTCTGGCTTTTAACTGCCTGATCTCAGCCATCATCTCATCACGCAGCTCCTCCATTGCGCGGTAATATCCCACGTTCTCATGCTCAGTTGAGCGTTTATTTCTTCGAACTTCGCTGTCATAATATTCTAAGTCTTCGGCGGTATATTTCGGATCGGATGCACTGCTTCCCCTGGCGGTGTTTGCTAGGATGATTCTTGGGTCTCGATTAGGCTCTGGTGCTTTAGAATTTGCTTCGTCCAGTTGTTGGCTAGTCTTCGTGCTTTGGGCAATCCTATATTTCAAGTCTTGGTTCTCCCTGTCCAGAAGAGATACGGCGTCCGCGTAGACCTGCTGGCTCTTTTTCAATTCTTCGAGCTCTATCATCAGTCGGTGGGACTGGTTTGATCCCTGATTGGGAGTTCCGGCTTGTACCCCTACGGCCATAGTTCCCCCTTCGTCTACTGTGTGTATTAAGGGTGGTCGAGGATCAGCTTCAATTGTTGGTATCTCCAAGTTTGGTCCCCTCGGTTGAGCTTCCACCCGCGGTACTAAAACCACTGGTATGGTTTGATTCTGACTGTTGGTTGACGGCATTCCGAAGATTGGTGGATGTGCGGGCTGATGTGTCATAGATTCTGCCACCCCTTCTTTTTGTTGATGGATTTGGTTTGAAACCAAATCCTTGTTATCTTCTGTATCCTGGAGGGCCGCAACAGTCTTCGTGGATGCTGCTTTGAGAGCCACGGCTACAATGGAGTTAGTGTTCATAGGTGAGGTGATTTCCGCAGCATCCTTCCTCTGAGTAGCTGTTTTAGCTTTGTCCCCTTTCTGCTTGCTTCGGGTCATGACCGGGGTAATCCTCGGTGTCTCCTTTGATTAGGCTTTGGTTTTTTCTGCCTCTAGTATCTTTTCCATTTTTAATCTTTTTCTGCATAGGGGAATAAATAAAGAGAACCAAAGATATCCACGAGGATCGGGTTAGTGCCCTTCGTATCCGCAAGATTATTAGAATATAAGGAAATGAGCTGCCCAAGGGCCTTAATAAAAGAGAAATGTAAAGACTTCATCGGTCTAGTTTTTTCAATACAAATCCTCTAATAAACAATCATGGATCTTGTTTTCAGACTACTTTTGAAAAAGAAAACTCTTGAAAAGGCAAATCCGTCGCGTGAACTCATGAATCTGGATTATTAAATCTTAGTTTTAAAAGGAAAACGCCTTACGTGCAAATGTGTGATAGATAGTCGTGGGTTTGTCTGCTTTGAAATGGTGTTTGTGAAAATGAAGACCATGAACCCAGAATAAAAAAGGTTTTGAAAGCACGCTGAACCCAGAATAGGGCACAACCATAATGCGCGTTTAAGGTGAAATCACAGGATAAGATAAATCTTTTACCGGGACAAAGTCCCTGTTTCTAGCGCCAGATTGTGAACACATAAATCACGAAGCCATCCACGTGTTCACAAACAATATTCGCATACATCCTAATTCTAGAATTGTATGACGTATGCGTAACGGGGATGATTATATCGATTCATCGACTCGAAGCCTTCGGGCTTGTCATTGTCTAGTCGAATATTATCATAAATGTTGTTCGTATAAAGGAATAAACCAATAATCAAGTATAAATTTAAAGCATATGAAGTTTAACGCTGAATGTAAGGTGCTGAAATGTAAATAAGACAGATTTACGGGGTTCGGCACTAAGGCCTACATCCACGGGGTTGGTGTTTCACTATGTATTGAATGGTTACAAAGATAGTCGAATGACTTTAGAGTATACATAAATCTGCAGAAGTAGGGGAATTACTTACTCTTCCTATTTCTCTCTCCTATATTCTCCTCTAATTGCTCTCAATTGGTCGACCCCTTCTCTCTTAGTAGAGAGGGGTATTTATAGGGTTGGAACGTGGGTCCCATTTCTGAGGCGCCGTTGTAATCTTATCTTCTTGTAGTTTGTTCCTATTACGCAGAGGTCTTCGGCATATGCCGCGGCCTGAGATTGAATACGAAGGATTATCCTCGCCTCTTCCACGCGTTGATTGACACGTGTATATCTTTTTGGTATTTAATGCGGGTAGATGGATGTCTGCTCGTGTCAGACAAGTGTCTCTTTGTCTGGTCACATCTGTGTCAGCCAAACTTCCTCTCGGCCGTTGATCTGGGATCTTCCTCGGGATTGGGTGTGATAACACCCAAGGGGTATTATCTGGTGCTCCTCTGAGCCATCATACCTCTGTGATCCTATGTCCCTGACCGTCAGATCTGCTGACCGGTGGCATCTTCTGATGAGGTGCTTGCTATCATGTTTTGATATCTTGTTTCGCATGCCTTCCACGTGTCTCTTTCTTTACACGTGGTGGATGATGAAAGGTGTACATACAAAAACCTTTTCAACTTTTCTTCCGGTCTCTCATGGTTCTGAAGACGCTAAATAATGGGTTTAGTTTCAAGCATTGCATATTAAGTGTTATATGTATTGTTATATGTCGGTTTTGACCTCACTTAAAAAGAAAGTAAGAATTGAAATAACAGATTTAGTTTCAGCCGCTTCATATTAAGGACATTTTAGTGTCTACCCAAAATAAATAATGAGTTTTACTTGTTCTCTTAACCACTACTTTTAGTATTGGCCTGAAACTATGGGTTTAGTTTCAACCATTGCATATTAAGTGTTATATGTATTCTTATATGTCGGTTTTGACCTCACTTAAAAAGAAAGCAAGAATTGAAATAACGGATTTAGTTTCAGCCGCTTCATATTAAGGACATTTTAGTGTCTACCCAAAATAAATAATGAGTTTTACTTGTTCTCTTAACCACTACTTTTAGTATTGGCCTGAAACTATTGCTAGGCCTTATTATTTAAAGTCATATTCATATATTAAGTTCGTGTATATGTTTTGTTAGAACAAGAAGAAATTATAAACTTAAGCATTGAATTTGATGTAAAAGGTATGCAGATATTAACTGGTGTCCAAATAAAAGTTGTGAAAAGGGAAAATCAACAAAGAATTAGAGCTTTACCCAGCGTACAAGAATGTTTTTTATTTGAGAAAAAAAAGAAGTAAAAGAGAAACATTCTTGAAGTAGATGGATCAACTGGATGAGGAAGTCAAACATACGTGAATAGCATCGGGAATTTCATCATTTCTGCATGGATTCCATATTACATGTATACATAATTGATATGTATTAGAGTCGCGTGGATTCGATTATTAATTTAATTGAATAACAATATAATTATCCTTGATCTATCAAACTTAATTATTCGGTGGTCTTACTCTTCAGATATAAGGGCACTCAAATTTGGGGATTGGCTATTACAAATATAGTGATTCAAGATCTATAGAGAACTTTTAATTAATCAACGTTAACATACTCTCCATTTTGTGTGTATTGATCATTAGCAGGAATCAGGTTGTTTGTGCAACGGTTACTTTGAAGACTGAAAATTGAAGACTTTTTATTTTTGGTATTATGATCTTTGTGGTACTTCGTGCACACTTGATTCTCTGGGATCCAAACAAACAGTTTATTTCATAAATGTTAAACTTGTTGTAAATATTGAGCAAACTATCTAGTTGCTTGTCCTCGTAGAGTTGCTTGGATAAAGTTTGTTCACTGAGATAGATCACAAAAAATGTATTTTGTACAAGGTTGATACGAAAAGTTTATGGTGTACTTGGTACCCTCGTCATTTCAATGATTAAGGTTTGAGTGGAACACAAGATATTACCAAATCCGAAAATTCTTAAGATATGTAATGAATATATATCCAATTGTATTCCAACTCATAAACCGAAATCACTCATATTTGAAAACTAATATTATCTAGCACACATCCATGTACTTTATTAATATAGTAACTAGATATGCAAATTTCAGGGATATGGTAAGCATATGTTTGACAAAATCCAAAAGATATTGAAATTTTTGTTTCATGATCATTCCTTGAGTATGAAAGGAAATTACTTGAAAATTAAGATATTCGAGTTTAAACATGTTCAAATCATTGTGTCGACATTATGTGAAAATTCCCATCTAACCAAAATATACCTCTACGCGTACAAAAACCCTAAGATAGTAGACATATCGAAAATGCAAGTCTCAGTCAGACATATAAGATGGGTCCTAACTTAGATCCTTGCAAGGGATCGGTTTGGACATATATTATGTGGATTGGTTATAGTTGAGATCCTAATTAGGGATTGTTACTAGTTGAGATCCTTACATGGGTTCGATTATAAGAATATATCCTTATTAGGGATTGGTCCTTATAATGGATCCCTGAATCACTTATTCAACTACAAAACAAGTTTCACATGTCTAATCCCTTAAACTATGTACTTAAACACAATTCCAAGGTATGGGTTCATAAGTAAGCTCAATACACCTAATAATAATAAGTCAACAATTAGTATAATTTTGATTCCTCGAAGTCATAGATAAACTACACTCCATAACTCCATATACTTAAAATTGAATAAAAAAACTAGTACATTGTTTCTTGATATTGTGATCATAATATAATGACCAAGTGACCAATACTAAAGTCACTGTAAATAAACTTTACTTTGTATGTTATGTTTTCAATAAATACTGACTTGAAACAAAAAATGATAGAAATCGAATAAGTCAAGTCTTTTGTTACTAAAATCGAATCGAAGGAAGATATCTTAGTTGATGCTAATACGTTTTCAGGTTCTTCATGAGTATAACAAAAGCAAGTCTCGATATTTCTATGTTCCTTGTCTAACCAAACAAAGTTGACTCTAGTAATTTAATCAAGCGACTTCGAGTTTTGATACCAAACTTGACATACCAACGCTTGGTGGGTTCAACCAAGCAATGCCCTAATGTATTTTTTTTCATTGGCTTCTCCACATTTCCCACTATCTCATCGTACATAGTTGTACCTGAAAAGACGAGGGTATTAAGTACACCAGTAATATTTTGCTTTAACCCATTCAAGACATACCATCTTATGGAGATAAAAAAAAGTGTTCAGAATTAATATAATGCAGAGGTTGAACCCATGGGTGTTGGTATCAGTTGGCATATTTTATATGCCAAAAGTAGTTTTTGATTTGTAGTCTACTAAAGTGTGTTTTGACTAATTAAATTAGGTTTAGGCAGTAGAGGTATATGATCCACTCAAGTTACCTTTGATGACTAAACATTTAAAAACACGTGAACACATCGTTGAAGAATTTTATCAAAATTTACTAACGAAGAGTGATTTTCCTGTTGAACTCTTTTTGTCTAATATATATATATATATATATTAGTATTGAATGACATTTAAATAAGGATCCAAACTGTTATGTATTAGTAAATGGATAAGTATAGTGAAGTTTCAAAGAACAAGCTAGATCTCGCCCGTGGTGATTCAAAACTAGGATCTAAAAATAAAAGTCATATGAGTTTTAAAGGATTAGATTCGTGAACCTACTCGCTTGAGTTTATAAACCTAAGCCAACAGATTTTCTCCCAGAAACTTTTTACTTACTAGGTTGACAAACTATTGTTTTAGTTAGCAAACCTAAGGTAAGAAGAATTCTCTTGGAACCTTTATTACTAGTTTTACGAACCTAAAGTGCAATTCGACCAAAACTTGATTTGGTAAATTGTTACACCTTCTTTCTTCGTTCCAAGAAAAACAGTTTACACGTTTTTAATTGTCGTCTTTGGTGAAATTACAATGATAAAAACATAACCTTTCTTACTAAGAGTAAACCAAACTTAAGAGACAGATTTGTATCTTAACTTATTTAGTTGCAATTAGTTGAATAAACCTAACAATATCAAGTTATAAGAAATCTATGGAAGTAGTTATTTGTGGTAATTACTTAGCGCTCAATTCTTCATAATTTTAAACTCAACAATCCCTTGATGCAACTTAACGTTCTAACTAAGAAAATAAACTATCTTTATATATGAGGGAATAACTTATTCTGAGCAGCGTCGTGATGGGTTTACGTAGGCACAACAAATTACTCAAGATACTTCCCACTAATTAACTAGTAATATAGCGATAACAAGGATCGTTCCCATAGAGAGCTGTGTAATTGATAAGTTATTTGGATTAGCAAATTAGAATAAAGTAAATATAAAAAAGGGGGATTTGATTGATTGGTTAAAGAAATAAAAAGAAAGAGATGATTAAGGAATCCTTCGTCGTTACGAAGCATTAACTCAATTAACATATATGTTTACCCTTCGTTGGAATCATATATCACCAGTCATAGAATAACAACTAGGTTAGTGTTATCCCAAAAGTCCCTCGTGTAACCAAATATATACCGAACCACTCGAATATTGATAGGGTGTATAATACATCCTATTTATTATCTATTTTTTATGCTTTCTCTGCTATTTTTCTTGTAAATTATGTATTTTACGCATGTTTTTGAGTTATTAGGTACTCTGGAGTCGTACGGAGAAAAAGAAGAAGAAATCACCCAAATTGAGCCGAAAGGGCAAAAAGGAAATTTCATAGGCTGTCATTATTGGGAGCCTGGTCAAGGTTAAGGGGCAAACCTGTTTGAAGGAGTGTTAAACACAGACCAGCTGAGGCTAAGGGGAATACCAGCTGGGTGGTTCTTATCAGTTGGGGTGTCTAAATCCAAATTCATTTACAACCCTAAAACAAGAATTCTCTTACATCCCTAATCATTCCATCTCCTGAAATCAATGAAGTAAAAAGAGAGACAAAAATGGAGGAACATCCATTACTGAGAGATCGAGCGGAATTATGAAAGGAGTTCAATAACAGAAGAATTAGGGTTCGAAGTTGTTAGAACTGGTGAGTTTCATGGGTTGGAGGTGTTGTTGAAGGTGATTTAGGGTTTGAGAAGATATTGTAGATGGAAATTTGATTGAACTGAAGAAGTAACTGAAGCTAAAATTGAGATGGGTTTTCCTCGATTTAGAGTTTACAGTGAAGAATTGGAGTTGTTGCCTTCGAACTCAGTGGATGGAAGAGATGTTGATAATTAGGGTTTGTAAACAGAATCTGTTGTTGAATTTCGGTAAAATGGGTTTAATGGTAAAATGGATTTGGAGTGTATGCATATGTTGTTGAAGGTGTTCCTTAGAGATTCAATGGATAAGATGGCGATGCTTGTACCGCGGTCGAATCAGGCGAATATTGTTGCTGTTGAACAATACAGGGAGGACTGAAACTGAATCGAGAAATTGAGGAAAAGAATTAGGTCATGGAACTGAAGATTGGGTACTGATGATTTTCATGGGTTGTAGACGGAAATAGAAGCTGGGTTTGGGTTGCTGCTAAGAAGTTCAGATGGATTCAAGAGTTGCAGGCGAGTTTGGATGGATTTTGGTGTGCTGTCTGTTGATCTGAATTTGTTTGAAGACAAGAAGAAGCTGCAGAGAATGGGTTATGTGTTGATGCTGCAGAATGAGTTAAATATAGGTGTTTTCAATTGAAACAGGGGAGTTCGAGTGATGTGAACTGAAGCTGCAGTGAATCGACAACACATAAGGAGCATAACAGAAGGGGATCTTGCTATTGCTGAAGTAGCAGATGAATGATTTGATTGCGGTAGATGAATGTTAGGATTGTCACAGGTGAAGACTAAAATCAATGGCCTGAATTTGGCCGGGAAACACCAGAAAACAAACGAAACTCTGCCAGATTTTCTTACTGGCGAGTTAACTCAGTGATTCGCTTATCCAGATCAATTGACTCAGTCCAGTTAGATCAGTCAGCCGAGGTAGGCGCTGACTCAGTGGATGATTCATTCTCTCCCTTTGACCCCTTGACTAACGGTTTGACCAGTCTGACCGTTAACTGTAACGGCATCAGACGGTATATTCCTCCGGTGACCGGAGTGATACTCAGGTGGACGGCGGTGACTTTTCCGGCCGAATTCCGGTGATTCCATGATTTTCCCTGCGACCAAAATAATGGATTTTTGTATGAGTTTCTCTCATGGGGTGTGAAGACCTAGAATTGAAATGGGTTTGAGGATCTGGGCTTGAATTTGGAAGGAGAAGGTGGAAGAGTTTTGCAAAGATAAGGATTTGGAATTTGATCTACAAAAGGAAAGGGATTCTAATCCTAAGAGGATTTCAAGGATATTGAAGCTTATAAATAGAGAAGTTCTCCACACACTTCTACACACACAACACTTGTGTTTTTGCTTGCTTTCAAAATTCTTCTTTTAATTATTTGTGTGAACTTTAAAAATTCTCCCTTTAATTATTTGTGTGAATTTCAAAAACATGAGTAGCTAATTTTCTTATTGATTGAGGATGAATTCCTAGTTCTTAACATGTTTTGAGTTTTTTTTTTAAATCTACTTTGAAGTTTTTCACATGATTATCGTTTGTTTTTACTAATAGGAATGTTTATACATTCATGGTTGATTGATAGATTATTTAGGAGGCCAACTAAATTGATTTGTTAATTGATCTAAAGCTAGTGAAAGTTAGGGGATAAGTAATCGGACTTCTCTACCATAGTCATGGATATGCTTCCACCGGAGACTAATGCGGGTGGAGCAATGTTGAAATCTTTACCCTTCTCTTTGGCGGGAAATGCTAATGAATGGTTGTATTATTTGCCTTCCGGAAGTATCACCACATGGAATGGGATGGAGAAAATTTTCCTCGAGAGATATTTTCCTGCCTCAAAAGATACTCAAATTCGCAAGGAGATTTGTGGGATGAAGCAAAATGAGGGAGAGTCATTGTATGAATGTTGGGAGCGATACAAGAGATTGGTGGCAAGCTGTCCACACCATCAATTCAGTGACGTCATGATACTCCAATACTTCTATGAAGCTCTCCACCCAAGTGATAGATCTCTTCTTGACGCCGCAGGTGGTGGTGCACTAATGAACAAGACGTTGACCCAAGCTAGAGAGTTGATTGAAAGTATGGCTGCGAACTCGCAACAATTCTACACAAGAGGGGAAACAACGGTTAGGCGAGTGCATGAAGTTAGTGATTCATCATCATACCTTGAACAAAGGATGGGGAGCATGGAAAGGGTAATGCAACCAATGGCCGCGGTAATTATTCCGGATGATGAGACCGAACAAGTAAATGCTTTATATCCAAATCAAAGGCCAAGGTACGATCCATACTCCAATACGTACAATCCCGGTTGGAAGGATCACCCTAACTTTAGTTATGCCAATAAGCAAGCGGCGGCTCCTAATCCATATGTGCAACAAAGTGGTTTCCAACAATCACGCTTCCAACCTCAACAACAATTCCAACCACAACAAGTCAAGGAGCGTGATTCTTCGAGTGATGACAAGCTCAATGCGTTAATGCAAGGCATGCAAAGTCTTACTTCTATGTTACAACAAAGCCAACAAAAGAATGAATCGGCCATTAAGGCTTTGGAAACCCAAATGGGACAATTGGCAACTGGTGGGCCCCGAAGATAGGTATATTTTAATGCAAAACATTCCCCGGCAGCGGCGCCAAAAACTTGGCAGGCCTTGAAAGGGTGTATAAAATGAAGCGCAGAAAAACGGGGGCCTACAGTAATACCGCAAGTGCACGGTCGTCGGTTGTAGCTCGTGCAAGTACGGGTCGATCCACAGAGATCGGGTGTGTTTTGGAAGTGTTTTAGCTAATTGGGTTCCTAGTTTGCTATTGGGCTTTGAATACCCCTTTGGAACTATTGGGCTTAATGGGTTTGTTTTTAACAATGAAATACTTTAGGTCTTGGGCCTTTGAATTTAAACTGAGCCTTGGGCTCAGTTATTCTTTGAAATGCAAATGGGCTTTGACCTTTGAACTTAGGCTTTTGATTAAGCCCACAGTTACTTGGATTGGGCTTTTAATAAACTTGGGCTTCAACTTTTGGTTCAAATCTGGGCTTGGTTACTGAGGACTGGGCCTTAGGCTTCACTGAAGTGAATTGGGCTCAGTTGGACTTTGGACTCAGTTGGAGAAGAAGTGGCAGGGCAGCAGCAGGAGCAAGAGCTGCACAGCAAGGCCAACAGCAACTGCAGCAGAACAAGCAACAGCAGCTACAGCAGCAGTGCAGCAGAAGTGGCAGCAGAGTTGTAGCAGGAGAGTGGAGCTGCAGCAGAAGAATGCAGAAAGGCAGCTGTAGGAGAAAGGAAGCAGCACCAGGTAGCAGGCCTAGCAGCAGCAGCAGCAGCAGCAGCTTGGCAACAAGCAACAGCAACAGCAGCTGCTTGGCAGCAGCAACAGCAGCAGCAGCAACACAAGTGACAGAGAAGGCAATGTAGCAGCAGGGGAAGCAAATAGTAATGCAGCAGTGCAATGCAGCAAGGCAAATGCACAACAGCAGTGACAGAATGCACAAGGAATGGCAAGAAAACAGCAAACAAAAGCAATACAGGGCAAAAACAATGGAACAAAGCAAATGAAAACTAAACAGTGAACAAAACACAAAGGAGCAAAGTGAAAATGACACAAAGGCAGTTAGCCTAAGGCAGGGGAAGATGGTTAAGCTAACATGGAGCTAAACTAAGGCACTCTTTTAGAGTGGGAAGAGAGCTAGCTTGCTCATTGTCACTAGTGAGCACTAGTTTCTCCCCACTGCTCAATTAACACTATGCATCAAAGTTTACTCTAACACTCCATTACTTAACATGTATCACAAACTTAACACTACACTAAACATGGCATCCACAGTGACAAAACAATGAGTCTAACTAACAACAGGAACATCACACATTAACATTAATCAGGAAACAAACAGGATATGAAAAGTCTAACATGAACATGAAACTAAGCAGCAAATTGAACTAAAAATCAACATTAACAGAACATGGAAATTGAACTGAACTGAGCTTGTAAATTATCATTTAACAGAACTTGAAAGTTCTGGATGCAGGCTAATCCAAACATAACTATTACAACACACACATAAGGCTATTTATAGTCACAGACCCAAATTTCTCAAAATTATAAAATTAGGGTTTATAGAAAAATCCCCAAATTCCAACAGTGAAATTAGCTCACCTAATCGTCAAATTGACGTCGACCCATCCTTTCTCTGACTCTCCTGTATCACTCCATGCCTTCAATTTCACTCTAGCTCAACCTAATTTACCAATTTTGCACGCTTAGGGTTTCTGATAGAGAACGTGCAAAAATTGAGAAAATAGGTGGCTAAGGAGAAGGGAACAGATGGTATTGGTTGTTGGGTGATGGGGTGATGATGGTGGAGGAGTGGTGGTGGCAGTGGAGTTGGTGGTGATGATGGTGGTGCGGCAGTTGCAGGGTGATGGCTCTGCAGAGGGGGGTGGTGGAGGAGATGGCTCGACTGTTTGGGAGAAGGGGGGTGTTTGGGTAGGTGGTATAGGTTCGGTTGCTAGAGTGTGAGGCGGCTTCATCAAATTTGATGTTCTGCGACGCTGAGTCATTGGATGTGAAGCTGGTAGTAGATCGGACGGTGATGCGGAGGCAAGCGATGATCGACCGTTGGATTATATGATACAACAAAATGAACGGTACTTGATGGGGTTAGGTACTGTAGTGTAAGGCGGAGATATCAAACGTTGATGAACAGCAAGGGAGCGACCGTTGGATTCAACTACCATCTAATCTGAAGGCTTGGAATTTCAGCGCTGTAGTGCTCGGCATAGACTTCAGATTTTGATGCTCTATGAAGGAGCGACCGTCGGATGCTTCTGAGAAATGATCTGATGGCTGAGAACGGAGGCGCTTTTGTGTGTAGAAAATGAGGTTGTGCGCACCATTCTTCGCGGCTTCCTTGCGTAATTTCTCCCGGCTTTTCACTACTTTTCTGCTCTTTTCGCTCCGCGACTCATCCGAACTTTATTTACTACCTAAAAATGCAAAATTAATTAATAAAAATATTTATTCTTGAAAACAATGAAAATACAGAATATGGGATAAAATGTAGAATTAATGCACAAAAGATGAGTTAAAATGCCAACAGAAAGGGATAAATATATACAATATTTGGCACTCATCAAATACCCCCAAACCTGAATTTTACTTGTCCTCAAGTAAAACAAAACTAAGGAAATCCTAACTATACCACTGTCGCTGGTCTCTCGAATGCATTTAGCGTATGCACTAAGCCTTTTAAACCACTAAGTGTCCCTAGTGGACGAGTTGAAGTCTCGTGAAGGTTTACCAGAGGTGTGCCTACAAAACCTAAGGACAAAATATGAGCTCAGATTCCATCAAACGTGACATGTGCAAAACAGTTAAGCTCACAGCAAAATGGAGATGTCAATCTAGCTATCGAAGGCACAATCCTAGCACTGATAACAAATAAGGACATGTGATAAGAGTGTAAAGTGTATCTACACATGTGTAAAGAAAGATCTGAAGTCATGACTACTAATCACCAAGAGATAGTTTCTCAGGCTAAGAACTGAGGTCGAAATCTAGCTAGCTGTCCGGACTTTACGAGAATTGTGAATGAGTTGGAGGTATTTCACAATTGCTCGCGTTGTACATCAATGGCATACACCCTCCTTGCTTACAACACAAAAACAACAAAAGATGACTATTTACATGACTCTTATTTACATTGACAATTCTCTTTTTATTTTTGGAACAAGAGATGATGGAATTGATAAATACTTGATTTTTTTTTTTTTTTTTTTTTCTGATATTTTTTTTTTTTTTTTTTTTTTTTTGAACAAAACACTTTTGATACATACAAAAGGAAACAAAAGATTACATGACACTTTGCAAGAGGTAGCCCTTTTTGATGCACCCAGTTAAATTCGATGGTTGTCTTTCTTAATGTAACCTCCACCTTCTATCCCAACCAACCAAAGAACAAGCTAGTCAAGTTTCGTTCAGTATTCTAAAGTGATTGGCAATCGTAACTTCCTATCAAACACCTTGAAGATCGAGGCCATACATGTATTGGTAGATCGTGCGCGTGCAAATTTCTTATCACTATGTGAATTGTGCTAGAATCAGGGTGCCTAAATATCTAGACTAAGACTCCTAATAAAATACATATTTGCACAAGAGTCAACATTTCAAGGTAAATGAGCTCCATTTTTATGATTTTTCATTTTTTAATTTTTTTTGAATTTTGATTTTTTCAATTTTTTTTGGAATTTTTCAATTTTTTCAAAAAGAGGAGTTGTTTTCAATTATGGCAATTATCATGGTATCTACTCTATACCCCCAAACCTAAACTAAACATTGTCCTCAATGTTTCAAAATATGGAAAGAATTAAAATGCAACATATGGAAAGGGACATGCTGAGTAGAGTAAAAGGAGAGAGAATACCCGATTTCGGCGAAAGCAGAATTAAAACTCCGTTATTCAAGGCAAAAATCCAACATATTTCAGCCGAGATCATATTGGATTAGCAAAATATATACAAAAGGAACAAAAGGGTTTTTAAAATTTTATCTACTGGATTATATACAAAAAATTCACCATACACTAACAATCTAAAGAGTTGAGGATCAACCCAAAAGAAAAAGTGTAGAGACAAAGGAAGTTTCAAAACACTAAAATTGGACTTAAATGGGAATGAGAGTGAAAAACCGAATGAATCACCCTAAACCTAAATTTTTCAACAGGTTTACTTTTAAGCACAAAATCTAACAATTTTAAGGGTTCAGGATTCAAAAGGTCTAACTCATAATGGACTGTTTTCGGGATGGGCAAACATGCAATTTCCAACTGTGGCTCTTTAAAAGTGTTATATTTGAAGCAAAATAGTCCAAGAGGACTTGGGAAGCACACAGTTCCAATCCTAGATTAGGAATTTTCAGAAAATTGGTTTAAATTGTACAAACCAAATCTAGGTTGGGTGGAAGGCCATCAGATTGTGACTTAGGTAGAAGAATAGGCATATCATTATCAATCAAATCAAAATCTTCTAACTCATCTACACATGTCACATCATGCTCACAATCATCAATCATTGGCAAGATTACAATCAGAATTATCAACATCATCAACAGATTTATTCTGTATCGGCACATCAGGGGAAACATCACATGGAATACTAGAAGAAATATCATGCATTAAGGTCGGGGCAGAGAAGCCTAATGTATTTGAACCCAAAGGTTCCATAACATTTTCAGTATAGACATGTTCTTCTAACATAACATCATAATCATCATCATCATGATAGGATTTTGCAATCTAGGATAATTTTCAATCCTAAGGTCGGAGCTATTACAAGAATAAAACTCTAATTCATGGGGTGATTCATATCATGTGGTGTTGTTCCTGTTTCCCTAACGGATTCCCATTGATGGGTTTTTTCTGCAATCTCGGCTAAAAAATTCCATGCATCATCCACAGATTTATCAATAAACTCACCATTACACATAGACTCAACCATGGTTCGAGATTTAAAGTCTAGTCCCTCATAGAGGATGACGACAAGTCTCCACTTCTCAATTCCATGGTGCGGACATTCACTCAACAAATCATTAAAACGTTCAAAATAGTGAAAAACAGTTTCCTCATCCAATTGGACAAAACAATTGATATTTTGACGAATAGCGATGGTCCTATGTGTGGAAAAATTTTTGGAAAAATTGATTAGTGAGTTGTTCCCAAGTGGTGATTGATTGTGGTCTCAAACCGTAAAACCATGTTTTGGCCCTTTCTTTAAAGAAAATGTAAACAAACGCAATTTCAGAGAGTCTTCGGACATGATCAGGTTGCATAGTCCGACAAATTTGTTCAAACTCTCTTACATGAGTATAGGGGTTCTCAGAATCGAACCCTCGAAATATAGGAAGTATTTGTATCATGTTTGCATTTATTTTAAAAGGGTTATTGGTTTGAGGTAATACAATACATGATAATGGAATTTATTGATGGATACATGTATTCATGGAGAGCACGAGGTTGGTCCATTTTGAAATGACAAAGCCCACTATTTGGTTTTAAATGGGAAAATTTGGTTTTGATGGGATAAAAGAAAAGAAAATTTGGTTTAAAATGGGAGCAAAAGAAAATTTTTTTTTTTTTTTTTTTTTTTTTTTTTTAAAAAGAAAATAAAATTAAGAAAAAAATTTGGTTTTTGAAATGGGAGCAAGCCCACTGTGGCCTCTAATGGAATGAAGGCTGCGGCCTACGAAAATCCAAGTTTTAATTTTGAAAGTTTAATTTGGCCCAGTTGGTTAAGGCCCGACGTTTGTTTTAAAACTTTGGTTTCGAGGTCACTTGAGTGGAAGCAAGCCCACAATCGGTTACAAGCTCAGCTGGGTTTAAACCCAGAGTCCAAAATACAAGTCCAATGAAAGAATTTAAACAAGCCCACAATTAAACAAACAAGCCCACAAATAAATTATTACAAACCCAACAGAAAATAAAAGCCCAAAAATTGGGTTAATATTACAGCCCACAATTAAAAAATTGGAAGCCCACAGGTTGGGTTCTCTCAATGGAATGGGTTTAGGCTTACCTTTTTAGCACAGCCCAGCTGCTCTGATATTGTTGCAAAAACCCAGTTGGGTTTTGGTTCTTTTCCTTGGTGGCGTCCCAGCAGAGGAAAAACAGGTTCAGAATCAGCAGGTCCAACAGCAAATGAAATGAAGCAGAAGCATGAGAAGCAAATGCTATGAAATGAAATAAAATAGAAAAAAACACAGATAAAACACAACACAATCCCCGGCAGCGGCGCCAAAAACTGGTAGTCCCCGGAAAGGGTATAGAACATTATCCCGGCACGGCGCCAAAAACTTGGTGGGCCCCGAAGATAGGCTTTTAATGCAAAACATTCCGGCGCGGCGCCAAAAACTTGGCAGGCCTTGAAAGGGTGTATAAAATGAAGCGCAGAAAAACGGGGGCCTACAGTAATACCGCAAGTGCACGGTCGTCGGTTGTAGCTCGTGCAAGTACGGGTCGATCCACAGAGATCGGGTGTGTTTTGGAAGTGTTTTAGCTAATTGGGTTCCTAGTTTGCTATTGGGCTTTGAATACCCCTTTGGAACTATTGGGCTTAATGGGTTTGTTTTTAACAATGAAATACTTTAGGTCTTGGGCCTTTGAATTTAAACTGAGCCTTGGGCTCAGTTATTCTTTGAAATGCAAATGGGCTTTGACCTTTGAACTTAGGCTTTTGATTAAGCCCACAGTTACTTGGATTGGGCTTTAATAAACTTGGGCTTCAACTTTTGGTTCAAATCTGGGCTTGGTTACTGAGGACTGGGCCTTAGGCTTCACTGAAGTGAATTGGGCTCAGTTGGACTTTGGACTCAGTTGGGAAGAAGTGGCAGTGGCGGCAGCAGCAGGAGCAAAGCTGCACAGCAAGGCCAACAGCAACTGCAGCAGAACAAGCAACAGCAGCTACAGCAGCAGTGCAGCAGAAGTGGCAGCAGAGTTGTAGCAGGAGAGTGGAGCTGCAGCAGAATAATGCAGAAAGGCAGCTGTAGGAGAAAGGAAGCAGCACCAGGGCAGGCAGCAGGCAAGTTAGCAACAGCAACAGCAAAAGCAGCAGCTTGGCAGCAGCAACAGCAGCAGCAGCAGCACAAGTGACAGAGAAGGCAATGTAGCAGCAGGGGAAGCAAATAGTAATGCAGCAGTGCAATGCAGCAAGGCAAATGCACAACAGCAGTGACAGAATGCACAAGGAATGGCAAGAAAACAGCAAACAAAAGCAATACAGGGCAAAAACAATGGAACAAAGCAAATGAAAACTAAACAGTGAACAAAACACAAAGGAGCAAAGTGAAAATGACACAAAGGCAGTTAGCCTAAGGCAGGGGAAGATGGTTAAGCTAACATGGAGCTAAACTAAGGCACTCTTTTAGAGTGGGAAGAGATCTAGCTTGCTCATTGTCACTAGTGAGCACTAGTTTCTCCCCACTGCTCAATTAACACTATGCATCAAAGTTTACTCTAACACTCCATTACTTAACATGTATCACAAACTTAACACTACACTAAACATGGCATCCACAGTGACAAAACAATGAGTCTAACTAACAACAGGAACATCACACATTAACATTAATCAGGAAACAAACAGGATATGAAAAGTCTAACATGAACATGAAACTAAGCAGCAAATTGAACTAAAAAATCAACATTAACAGAACATGGAAATTGAACTGAACTGAGCTTGTAAATTATCATTTAACAGAACTTGAAAGTTCTGGATGCAGGCTAATCCAAACATAACTATTACAACACACACATAAGGCTATTTATAGTCACAGACCCAAATTTCTCAAAATTATAAAATTAGGGTTTATAGAAAAATCCCCAAATTCCAACAGTGAAATTAGCTCACCTAATCGTCAAATTGACGTCGACCCATCCTTTCTCTGACTCTCCTGTATCACTCCATGCCTTCAATTTCACTCTAGCTCAACCTAATTTACCAATTTTGCACGCTTAGGGTTTCTGATAGAGAACGTGCAAAAATTGAGAAAATAGGTGGCTAAGGAGAAGGGAACAGATGGTATTGGTTGTTGGGTGATGGGGTGATGATGGTGGAGGAGTGGTGGTGGCAGTGGAGTTGGTGGTGATGGTGGTGCGGCAGTTGCAGGGTGATGGCTCTGCAGAGGGGGGTGGTGGAGGAGATGGCTCGACTGTTTGGGAGAAGGGGGGTGTTTGGGTAGGTGGTATAGGTTCGGTTGCTAGAGTGTGAGGCGGCTTCATCAAATTTGATGTTCTGCGACGCTGAGTCATTGGATGTGAAGCTGGTAGTAGATCGGACGGTGATGCGGAGGCAAGCGATGATCGACCGTTGGATTATATGATACAACAAAATGAACGGTACTTGATGGGGTTAGGTACTGTAGTGTAAGGCGGAGATATCAAACGTTGATGAACAGCAAGGGAGCGACCGTTGGATTCAACTACCATCTAATCTGAAGGCTTGGAATTTCAGCGCTGTAGTGCTCGGCATAGACTTCAGATTTTGATGCTCTATGAAGGAGCGACCGTCGGATGCTTCTGAGAAATGATCTGATGGCTGAGAACGGAGGCGCTTTTGTGTGTAGAAAATGAGGTTGTGCGCACCATTCTTCGCGGCTTCCTTGCGTAATTTCTCCCGGCTTTTCACTACTTTTCTGCTCTTTTCGCTCCGCGACTCATCCGAACTTTATTTACTACCTAAAAATGCAAAATTAATTAATAAAAATATTTATTCTTGAAAACAATGAAAATACAGAATATGGGATAAAATGTAGAATTAATGCACAAAAGATGAGTTAAAATGCCAACAGAAAGGGATAAATATATACAATATTTGGCACTCATCAGCAACCGATGTGCATCTATTGAAATCTCAAGCATCCACAAAGGTTCCTTCACAACCATTTGTGAATCCAAGAGAGAATGTTAATACGGTGACGTTAAGAAGTGGAAGACAAGTGGAGATTCCTAATCATCATGAAGAAACTAGTGAATAGGTAGTCAAAGACAAGGAGGAAGTCGCACCAAAGGAGAATTCGACACCAACCGACCAATCCAAGGAACCGGTTCCTAGTTTCACTACTCCACCTCCTTTTCCTAGTCGTTTTGCTAAGTCCAAGAAAGAAGCTCAAGACAAGGCACTCATGGATATCTTCTAGAAGATAGAAATCACATCCCATTCATAGAGCCATCAAGACATGCCAAGGTATGTTAAGTTCATGAAGGAATTAATGCACAAAAAGGATAGGTTCTTGATAATGAAATTACTAAAGTTGGCGAGAGTGCGTCGGCTATGCTATTGAAGAAGATGCCTACAAAGTGCACGGATCCCCGTGGTTTCACGGTGCCATTACTATTGTACAAAAAGGTTTGAACATGCTTTACTTGACTTGGAGATTCCATAAGTGTAATGTCGGCCGATATATGACACCTTGAATCTTGGCCTTTGAAAGATACAAGAGTTATTATCCAATAGCAAACAAGTCTAACACTATCCTAAGGGATTTGTAGAAGACGTGCTAGTGCAATGATTGAGCTAATTTTTCCGGTTGATTTCTTCGTGGTGGATATGGACAAAATGAGAATCGGTCATCTACTTCTTTACTTCTTGGGAGGCCATTTATGAAGACCGCAAAGACGAAGATTGACGTTGAAAGGGTACACTTACTATGGAATTCGATAAGGAGATAATACACTTCAACATATTTGAAGCCATGCGCTACCCAAGTGATGTGCATTCCGCTTACTCCATTGATGTGGTTAGTTCGTTAGCGCAACAAATGGTGGAATTGAGTCGAAAGGACGAACTTGAGGTGGTGTTGCAAAAGAGCATTGAATTGGACGTCCACGGCTTGTCTAATTTGGATGTTGAAATCTCCAAGGAATTGGTGGAGATGTGTGGTGCCTTGACGGCATTGCAAGAAGCTAAAAAGGGTAATGTTTCATATATTTCTTTACCCATGGATGATGAATTACTTGTACCATCTATTGTGAAGGCGCCTAAGCTAGAATTGAAGCCACTTCCGGAACATTTGAAGTATGCTTTCTTGGGAGATGAAGATGAGCTTCCGGTGATTTGTAAAGAACCTCACACCGGTACAAGAAGACCGTTTGCTTAGAGTTTTGAAAGAGCACAAAACGGCTATTGGGTGGACAATTGCGGACATCAAAGGCATTAGTCCATCCGTGTGCATGCATAGAATTCTAATGGAAGAGAACGTGAAGCCGGTACGTGATGCTCAACGTAGGCTTAATCCTCCCATGATGGAGGTTGTGAAGAAAGAGATACTCAAATTGCTAAGTGTGGGGTGATCTACCCAATATCCGATAGCAAATGGGTTAGTCCGGTACAAGTGGTACCAAAGAAGTCCGGTGTTACGGTTAGAAATCAAGACGATGAACTTGTTCCTACAAGAGTTCAAACCGGTTGGAGAGTGTGCATTGATTAGAAAGCTTAATTCCGCAACTCGAAAGGATCACTTTCCTTTACCTTTCATTGATCAAATGTTGGAGCGGGGGCATTCTCATTATTGTTTCTTGGACGGTTATTCGGGATACAACCAAATTGTTATTGCACCGGAGGACCAAGAGAAGACCACTTTCACTTGTCCGTTTGGAACGTTTGCATATAGACGGATGTCGTTTGGTCTTTGCAATGCACCGGCTACTTTCCAAAGATGCATGGGTTAGTATATTCTCGGACTATGTGGAGCGCATCATCGAGGTATTTATGGATGATTTCAGTGTTTATGGCAATTCTTTTGATAGTTGTTTAGACAACCTTGAACTAGTTCTTAAACGATGCATAGACACAAACCTCCTTAATTGGGAGAAATGTCACTTTATGGTAAACCATGGCATAGTACTTGGTCACCGTGTCCTTCGAGGGCTCGAAGTGGACAAGTCAAAGATAGATTTAATAAGAACTTACAATATCCCACTTCGGTGAGGGAAATCCGTTCATTTCTTGGCCATGCAGGTTTCTATAGGCGGTTTATCAAGGATTTCTCCAAAATCTCCATGCCGATGTGCAAGTTATTACAAAAGGAGGTACCTTTTGACTTCAACAAGGAATGCAAGGATGCCTTTGACAAATTGAAGGCAATGTTGACAAGTGCGCCAATTATCAAATCACCGGATTGGAATCTTCCATTTGAATTAATGTGTGATGCTAGTGATTATGCGGTTGGAGCCGTTTTGGGTCAAAGAGTGGACAAATTGTCCCATGTTATCTATTATGCATCGAGGACCCTTAATGATGCACAAATCAACTATTCTACCACGGAGAAGGAGTTATTGGCTATAGTTTTTGCATTGGAAAAGTTTCGATCATATTTGGTGGGCACAAGGTTATTGTATATTCCGATCATGCCGCACTTAAATACTTAATAAAGAAGAAAGAAGCTAAGCCAAGGCTAATCCGATGGATCCTATTGCTACAAGAGTTCGACATAGAAATTCGAGACAAGAAAGGTGTGGAAATACCGTTGCGGATCATCAGTAGACTTGTTATGTCTCAAGAAGAACTTCCATTACAAGACCGCTTTCCGGACGAACAACTTTTCTCCTTGGAAAATTCTACACCTTGGTACGCGGATATAGTGAATTACTTGGTAACAAGGAAGGTACCTAATACAATGTCTAACTTCCAAAAGATGAAACTTAAGAAGATAGCCAAGCAATATGTGTGGGATGAACCACACTTATGGAAATATGGCGTGGATCAAATGATATGAAGGTGCGTGCCGAATTCCGAATTTCAATCTATTCTTTCTTTTTGTCATACTCTTACTTGTGGTGGCCATTTTGGTTCTAAACGTACCGCTCTCAAAGTTCTCGAGAGTGGATTTTATTGACCAACCTTGTTTGAAGATGCACATGTTTTTTGCAAATCATGTGATAGATGTCAAAGAACGGGAAATCTAGGTGCTCGAAATCAAATACCACTCACACCAATCCTCACCGTTGAGATTTTTGATGTGTGGAGAATCGATTTTATGGGCCCTTTTGTCAATTCAAATGGAAATTTTTATATACTTTTTGCGGTGGATTATGTTTCGAAATGGGTGGAAGCTAGAGACACCAAAACTAATGACTCTAAAGTTGTTTGTGATTTTGTAAGAGAAAACATATTCACTAGGCATGGTACACCAAGAGTGGTGATAAGCGATGGAGGCTCACATTTCAAGAAGGCTTTCCACGCTCTCCTCAAGAAGTAAAACATTACACATAAGATTGGTACGACTTATCATCCACAAACTAGTGGACAAGCGGAAATTTCAAACCGGGAAATCAAGTCCATTCTTGAGAAAACGGTGAATACTACAAGGAAAGATTGGAGCTTTAAGCTTAATGATGCACTTTGGGTGTATAGAACGGCGTACAAGACACCAATTGGAATGTCTCCATATCGGTTGGTTTATGGTAAAGCTTGTCATCTTCCGGTTGAACTTGAACATAAGCCTTATTGGGAGATAAAGATATGCAACATGGAGTATGATGAAGCGGGGAAGCAAAGAAAGTTACAACTACATGAGCTAGAGGAGATACGTAATAATGCTTACGAGAGTGCCCGGATTTACAAGGAAAAGACCAAGCTTTTTCATGACAAGATGATTTATCGGAAAGGCTTCAAAGTGGGACAAAAAGTCCTTTTATATCATTCTCGCTTTAAACTATTTACTGAAAAGTTAAGGTCCCGTTGGATTGGACCATATGTTGTTACTAATGTTTTTCCTTATGGTGCAGTTGAAATTACTAGTCTTAGAGACAACTCGGTTTCCAAGGTCAACGTCCATAGATTGAAGCCATACTACGAGAACATCACATATGTGAATGTGGAGGAATTTTCATTTGAGGATTCACTCTCTCTGGAGGAGTAATGTGAAGCAAGAGCCAAGTCGGGCCGTCGACTTTAAAACAAGCGCTTAATGGGAGGCAACCCATAGGTTTTGTATTTCTTATCCTTTTTCTTTTTATTTTCTTTTTCTTTTTGTTTTTGTTTCGTTTATTTATTTTTCTTGTTCCATATCATGTTAGGATTTCCCACCTTGACTTTACTAGGAGGATTCAATTATATTGAGGACAATGTAAGGTTTAAGTGTGGGGGAGTGGTTAAGCATTTATTTAAATAAAAAATTGCATAAAACCTCCAACTTGTAGAGATTTTAGAGTCACTAGCATACTTCTAGGTATGTTTACATAGAGAATTCTGACCGACATAACTGAACTTGGAAGTGTTAGGGAACTACGTTCGGATTTCTTGCTTGTTAGAGTGTTAAATAATGTATTTAATCATGCCGGAGATGCAGATTAGGAGCAGGGAGACATGCATTATTAGAGTTGCTGATCAATCATTAGTGGAGACTACCCTATTTATATCATGAGAGGCACCGACCAGATTTCTTTTGAGTGTGTGTCACCGTACGTTAATTCCGGGTAGAATGGTGAGCTACCCAACTTCCCACCAATAGAAGCACTACTTTTTGATCTCTTGAGTACTAATTTTGTCAATCATGAGGGTGACGTCTATAGATGAAAGCCTCCTTCTTGTAGTTCGATTTGCAGTTAGCACCATTCTCTCTCTCGACAACAACGGATCCATATAAACACCATCATCATCAACAAGGGAGCGACATCAAAATCTACAAGGAAAATTGAAAACGTTCAAGGTTTACAAGCAACAAAACAAGAAAAGAGCAAATTTCATATCCAAGTAAAGCAACAGATAATGAGCAGATTTTTACATATACATGTTGAAGACTTATTTACATGAGCAAAGAAAAGCAAAAGGTGAGAATTATTGAAGTTTATGATTTCGATACGATACAAGTTGTGAAGAATCAAGCGGTAAAGTACTTTTCCCACGGCCATGGTTTGTTTTTATTTTCACTTTGTTTTGTATTTTATTTCTCTTGTCTCTAAAAAAAAAGTAAATTAAAAAAAAAATGATGTCAAGAGAAATTTTTGTTTCTATCTTTTATTTAATAAGCCGTGGGGAAGGAAAAATATATTAAGGAAGTTTCAAGCGACAAGGATTTAAGGTAAAGAGTTACAAATTGTCAAAGAATTACGAAATTCGAGTGTTTATCATCAATAGTTGAAGCCGAAGACGAAAACCGAGAAGATGAAGACGAGGAGTGGAAGACGTTTCTATTGGATGCCTTGAGAGTGGTGTTATCATAATTTGCAATCAGATGTGAAGGTAAGTAAGTAATCTCATCCTCAATAATAATGGTTGATTTACTTTCTTAGAGATCGTCAGAAAAATGGTTTTTCAAAACATTAAAAGATGTGGGTTTTTAAAATATTTCGGAAGTTGTCCTTCCCATCATTCAACGTGTTGCAGGAATTCTCTCTTCATTCCTACCTGCACACATGTGAGAACCATAAAAGTACGTCTTTTGAGTGCAATTTCATAAAACCCTTTTTGGTGAGGCAGAAGTCGAGGCGAAATGCTTATTGATCGCTTCTCAAACACGCATTCTCTCATATGGTGTGGTTATTTCTCACTCAACATTTAAGAATGAAGATATGTTCTTTGGTATTTCTAACTTCTTATTACTAGCATGCAGAAACTCTATGTCCTCATAACTCTTTGGATGTTTGGGACGGTGGAACGCTTTGAAGTTGTAAGTTTTAGTTTGATTTGCTTGAGGACTAGCAAAGTCTAAGTGTGGGGGAATTTGATAGGGTGTAGAATACATCCTATTTATTATCTATTGTTTATGATTTCTCTGCTATTTTTCTTGTAAATTATGTATTCTACGCATGTTTTTCAGTTATTAGGTACTCTGGAGTCGTACGGAGAAAAAGAAGAAGAAATCACCCAAATGAGCCGAAAAGGAAAAAAGGAAATTTCATAGGCTGTCATTATTGGGAGCCTGGTCAAGGTTAAGGGGCAACCCTGTTTGAAGGAGTGTTAAACACAGACCAGCTGAGGCTAAGGGGAATACCAGCTGGGTGGTTCTTATCAGTTGGGGTGTCTAAATCCAAATTCATTTACAACCCTAAAACAAGAATTCTCTTACATCCCTAATCATTCCATCGCCTGAAATCAATGAAGTAGAAAGAGAGACGAAAATGGAGGCACAGCCATTACTGAGAGATCGAGCGGAATTATGAAAGGAGTTCAATAACAAAAGAATTAGGGTTCGAAGTTGTTAGAACTGGTGAGTTTCATGGGTTGGAGGTGCTGTTGAAGGTGATTTAGGGTTTGAGAAGATATTGTAGATGGAAATTTGATTGAACTGAAGAAGTAACTGAAGCTAAAATTGAGATGGGTTTTCCTCGATTTAGAGTTTACAGTGAAGAATTGGAGTTGTTGCCTTCGAACTCAGTGGATGGAAGAGATGTTGATAATTAGGGTTTGTAAACAGAATCTGCTGTTGAATTTCGGTAAAATGGGTTTAATGGTAAAATGGATTTGGAGTGGATGCAGATGTTGTTGAAGGTGTTCCTTAGAGATTCAATGGAGAAGATGGTGATGCTTGTACCGTGGTCGAATCAGGCGAATATTGTTGCTGTTGAACAATACAGGGAGGACTGAAACTGAATCGAGAAATTGAGGAAAAGAATTAGGTCATGGAACTGAAGATTGGGTACTGATGATTTTCATGGGTTGTAGACGGAAATAGAAGCTGGGTTTGGGTTGCTGCTAAGAAGTTCAGATGGATTCAAGAGTTGCAGGCGAGTTTGGATGGATTTTGGTGTGCTGTCTGTTGATCTGAATTTGTTTGAAGACAAGAAGAAGCTGCAGAGAATGGGTTATGTGTTGATGCTGCAGAATGAGTTAAATATAGGTGTTTGCAATTGAAACAGGGGAGTTCGAGTGATGTGAACTGAAGCTGCAGTGAATCGACAACACATAAGGAGAAGAACAGAAGGGGATCTTGCTATTGCTGAAGTAGCAGATGAATGATTTGATTGCGGTAGATGAATGTTAGGATTGTCACAGGTGAAGACTAAAATCAATGGCCTGAATTTGGCCGGGAAACACCAGAAAACAAACGAAACTCTGCCAGATTTTCTTACTGGCGAGTTAACTCAGTGATTCGCTTATCCAGATCAATTGACTCAGTCCAGTTAGATCAGTCAGCCGAGGTAGGCAGCTGACTCAGTGGATGATTCATTCTCTCCCTTTGACCCCTTGACTAACGGTTTGACCAGTCTGACCGTTAACTATAACGGCATCAGACGGTATATTCCTCCGGTGACCGGCAGTGATACTCAGGTGGACGACGGTGACTTTTCCGGCCGAATTTCGGTGATTCCGTGATTTTCCCTGCGACCAAAATAATGGATTTTTGTATGAGTTTCTCTCATGGGGTGTGAAGACCTTGAATTCAAATGGGTTTGAGGATCTGGGCTTGAATTTGGAAGGAGAAGGTGGAAGAGTTTTGCAAAGACAAGGATTTGGAATTTGAGCTACAAAAGGAAAGGGATTATATTCCTAAGAGGATTGCAAGGATATTGAAGCTTATAAATAGAGAAGTTCTCCACACACTTCTACACACCTCTCTACACGCACAACACTTGTGTTTTTGCTTGCTTTCAAAATTCTTCTTTTAATTATTCGTGTGAACTTTAAAAATTCTCCCTTTAATTATTTGTGTGAATTTCAAAAACATGAGTAGCTAATTTTCTTATTGATTGAGGATGAATTCCTAGTTCTTAACATGTTTTGAGTTTTGTTTTTAAATCTACTTTGAAGTTTTTCACATGATTATCGTTTGTTTTTACTAATAGGAATGTTTATACATTCATGGTTGATTGATAGATTGTTTAGGAGGCCAACTAAATTGATTTGTTAATTGATCTAAAGCTAGTGAAAGTTAGGGGATAATTAATCGTTTCTTGACTCTTTACATAAGTAGCAAACACGAGACCTTGCGGAGGGATTCCGTGGAGCAATTGTGTGTGGAAACAACGTTAGCAAGTAGACTTTGAGCTAAGAGTCTAACTACTAATATCAACCTAATAAATTTATAAATCTTAATGCGTTTAACTAAATTAAATCTTGAGTGAGCTACTGCTAGGTGGTTTGGTGAATAGAATTCGGTAGTCGAGAACTTCCGTATCCGGTGATACTAGGGATTTAGGGGTTTAGCACTGAGCTAGATGCTTTACCTACGGTTGGTGATAATCTGTGACTTATAAAAAGTGGGAAAAGAACATAACTTGAATCATTATTTTGCAACGAAGAAGGATTTCTTGATATAATCTCTCTTATTGATTTCAACTTAAACTATTAATTACTTTATTTACTTTCTTTCGTTTTTAAAATCTAAAACAAATCCCCCCTTTTTGTGACAACTAAAAAACTAAAACCTCTTGCTCCTCGTGGGAACGAACTTGACTACACTATATTACTTGTTAATTAGGTGGAAAAATATTAATTAATTTGTTGTGGTTACGACACGCATCAAATATCATATTTTATCCAACTGAACCACCGTGAAGTAGCTCACTGAAGGTGTAACCCAATCGAAATCTTTAAGGTTTGTGACCTTGGGTTGATCCTAGAAGTTAGAATCTTAGCGCAAGGTACACTTATTAGTATTGTGTTCACACACGATTATTTCGCAGAATCCCTCTGCAAGGTTTCATTTTTTTACTTGTTGTTAGAGCACTGCTCGGTCGAACTCGCATGCGTTGCTATCTCAAGCATGTTTGTTAATGTTAGTGATCAAAACTATAAGTCTTGATTTCTAGCCTATTTATAGATGTCTCGGAATAGGACATAGTTTGTGTAGTTGAGCTTAGACTTCACGGCATTTATTACTTGAAGACGAAGAACTACTAAGGAGAGCTTGTGTAACTTCATCGAAAAAAGGTATGTGGAGACTTAAACTCATATATCACTTGGAAATTTTATTTTGACATAGTCTATATTGAGACATAAGTCGTATTACGTTATAGTTTTCTATATACACATTTGAGATTTAGAGCAGAGTATATCTCGCTTACATATTTATCGAAATATGTGTTGGTAAGATTTCGCTTCGACCAAGTTCATATTATATCATGATAAAGTTGCCGAGTAACATCTTACACTAGTTTGTGTGATACAATCATTTGGTGTAAGACTTGGAATGTTTCTATAATGATTATTTCAATACCTTGAAAATTGCTTTGATGCTAATAGTGTGTGAAAACGGCTATTTTCATGATTGAAATAAAGAGTTTAGAATCAGGTAACCTTCTTTGGATATAAGCATAGAGTGTGTTCGCAAATTTGTGTATAAGTCCAAAACCGGGAACCTAAAGTATGCATACTTGTGTGTATACAAAATGGTTGAAGAAGACTGGATAAGTATGCGTACCCGTACGCATACTGGCGGAAGTTCACGTCCTTGAATTTATGCTGATGTTGGATTTTCAAAACCAACTCATTCAGTAACCTAAGTACGCGTACCCGTACGCGTACTGTCGGAAAGTTCACGTTCGTGAATTTCTGCTGAGTTGGAAAACCAAACCAAACTCAAATCCGGTTACTTAAGTATGGTTAATTTCTAAAATCGGTAGTGTATATTAACTTAAAAATTTATTATTAAGGAATTTAATCTTTGCAAACCGTGGCTATAATGTTCATATATTGATTCGAGTGAATCAAACCGATTTTGCTTCAATTGTGTTCTTCTATAAATCCATGAGAATATAGCAATTGAACAACTCTTTAACTAGTTTCATTTGAGTCATTTGAACTAGTTATGGTTAAGATGAATAAGGTTGATATGAGAGTAATATATGGCTAACCTCGGTTAACTATTTGTGAACCAACATGGTGTACACGTTTGGGTACGGTTACATAAACCTAAATGAGGGTACATTTCATTTGTGTATAACAAGCTAAGTTCGATCTAACGGTTGAAAGATATCAGCTTGGTTGAATAAGGTTTTTCATCTAACGGTGAATACTGAATGCTTTGTTACCAAGGTAACTTGGATTGCAAACCCTGATTTGAACATTGTATAAAGGAGAACTCTAGCAACTGGGAAACCTAATACTCACACCTCCTGTGTGTTACTAGTTGCATAACTAGAGTCGATTCTCCTTTAACCTTAGGTTTCTTCGCGAGACCCTGTAGGTTAACGACTTGAAGACTTCATTGGGATTGTGAAGCCATACCCAACTATTTTATCTGTAGTTGCTTGATATGATCTTGTTGTTCCTATCGTGATTGAGTGCAACTGTAAAATTGGCTTGAGATTTATATATCCGATAGGCAAGATAGAAAAGTAGTCACAAATACCTTCGTCTCATCATTTATAATTCCACAATAACTTGTTTCGCTAGTCGATTAAATTTATTGTGAGGTGATTGATAATACTAGGTTGTTCTTCGGGAATATAAGTATGGTTTATCAATTGGTTTCTGTTGACCTTGACATGCCTAAATTAGACAAAAACTTTATTGTGAGGTGATTGATAATACTAGGTTGTTCTTCGGGAATATAAGTATGGTTTATCAATTGGTTTCTGTTGACCTTGACATGCCTAAACTATCGCCACGTTTCCTCCTACAGGACAACTAGTGTGATCTCCTTTTAGGAGGAAACGTGGCGATAGTTTTCATAAAAGACTGTGAAGTGACCATTAGGCATGTAAAGGACATTATCTCGGGGATCAGTGTGCGTTCCATTTCAAGTTGTAGGGGCATGGACGCAACAAAAAAGTATAACTTGGAGTGTATGTTTTGTTTCAATTACATCCAGTATGATAGTAGGTTACTGGTGTAACGACTTGATCTGGGGTGTGTTCAAACTAGAGGAGACCCTACAACCTCGTTCGGTTTTGGATACTCATGGAATTAAGTCCCGACAGTCTTGCCTATTATAAGACATTGACATAGTGTAGTTGAGACTTAATATACTAGCATTAGTTACCCTATTCCAACAGTAATTTTGCGCCTACAACCATATTAGCCAACGCAAGTGAATCCCTGATACGGGGCGTATTTGGCACTGGGTAATTGTTTCTAAGATTTGACTAAATTTTAAATATTTAGTATTTCCTATTTTTAATTGTTAGAATAATTAGCCTGTTTTGCTTAAGTTTATCCATTTAGGAAGATTCTAGACTTACGGTTTTATGTTTCCTGGCTATATATAGCCTTCACACTGTTAACTTTCTTTTTAGCTTGGATTAGCTCTCCTTTTTATGAATGCTTACACCAAGTAAGTATCTTTGGTTCTTAAACCTGATTATTGATTTATCTATAATTATTGATTATTATCATTGTTAACTCTTGGATTAGAGTTGTTGTTACTGTTTTGGAGTAGATTCTCCGTGTTACTATTTTGTGTTTCGATCGCTTCCGCTTGTGCCATATCAGGTGGATTCAGAGCTACCGTTCGTTCCTGCTTTTCATCGGCGAGGTTTTATCTAGAAGAATTGGTTGAGGATGTTGGTGTCTTGCAACAATAAAAGAAACGTCAGATGTATCAAACAATAAATATAAAGAATCGTATCAAACAATTCTACCACGAACAAATTGATGAGGGCAGAATCACAGGTTCAACAAGCTGTCCTTAACACATTAGTTCGCGGGTATACTATGAAGTAATGCTAAACCCCAACGTGCGAAGATGTGTCCAGGATAAGACTGCCCGATATAACTTGAGTTAGCACAAGGCAAGTTACCCACTCTTGAACTCAGCAACAAGGATGGAAGTAAAACGCCGCACAAAAAACAACAAGAAGAAGAAAAGTAGACCTAGAGATAGTCGCTGCTTGTGTGTTTTGAAAACAGAATTTCGAGTCATATTTATAAGATGAGATACTTGCAAATCAAGTTAGGTTTTGGTTTTCTTAAAAATTAGTAAAACTCGTAAAAGGAATTTCCCACAAATAAAACTCTTAAGAAAATATTTTTGGAATTAATTTCCTAAAGAAAAAATCGCCAAAAATAAATACGAGTAGAAGAGGAACTTGGTGCATGGTATACGCGCATGGGCATGGGTCAAAACATGTATTTTTCGCCCCACCCGCTCCACCCACATTGTTTTACAACATATCCATGAGCACATGGTTATATAGTGGAGCACCTCTTTAGTTTTCCACAATGTGGGACTAAAGGTTCCATTTCATTCACTCAAAAATGAGTGAGTATCCTTAGACCCTTAGGTCATGATATCAAATCACACCAAGACCAAAAATCCATTTATTAAATAACTCATTTTCTCCAACAATCCCCCACATGAATGAAATCTCGGTAAATAACGAAAAATCAGAGTACGGAAAATACCATTTAGGCAAAGGTGTCCATGAGGTCTTAAACCTTGCTTGGTGAGAAGTTACCGGAACTACTAGCTAGACAGTGAACACGATGTCTTGAACTTCTAGCGTTTGGTGTAATTCTAATAACATCCACGCATGATATCCTCCAAGTGTTGCTAAGTTCGTGCCATTTTGGCCTTGGACATATCCTATTTCTCAGAATGCTCTAGAGAATCGGATCCATTCTCATAGGAAGCGACCCACTTCCTCATTCAGATAGGTGAGTTCCATCAAGAGTGTTTACTGCTACACCCCACTTCAATCTTAAATTGAAACTATAACTCATTAAGACTTAATTAAAAGTCATCCTCCACATGCAGTCACACTATCACATCAACACCATAGGGAAGGGACAGATAATAAAATTATCTGATAGTGTTTACCTTTACTACCACAAATTAGTTGTCTCATTCGAAACCTTGATCTTGGAATCTCCAGTCAGCAAGGTTGAGTATCCTTCATGGCAAGTTTAATTATTTGAGCCTAAGCCCCATCCCCTTCGATGCTTTACTAACTATCTCCTTGGACAAGCCTTTCGTCAAAGGGTCCGCGATATTCTCCTTGGACCTTGTCCAATCTATGGAAATAACGCCTGTTGAGATTAGTAATTTCAAAGAATCATGTCTTCTACGCATATGTATAGACTTTCCATTGTAGAAGCTATTTTTAGCTCTACCTATTGCAGATTTGCTGTCACAATGTATAGATATAGCTGGCACAGGCCTATGCCAGAGAGGAATATCTTCTAAAAAGTTTCTTAGCCATTCGGCCTCCTCTCCTGCTTTATCTAACGCAATAAACTCCGACTCCATAGTTGAGCGAGCTATACATGTCTGTTTGGAACTCTTCCAAGATACAGACGCACCTGCTAGAGTGAATACATATCCACTCGTAGACTTAGACTCCTCTGAGTCTGCTATCCAGTTCGCATCGCAAAATCCCTCAAGGACGGCCGGATACCCTTCGTAATTCAAACAAAAGGTCATTGTGTACTTCAAGTACTTTAGCACTCTATTAAGTGCATCCCAATGTTTCTGCCCTGGATTACAAGTATACCTGCTTAACCTACTCACAGCATAAGCAATGTCTGGTCTCGTACAATTCATCAAATACATCAGACTTCCTATGACTCTGAGTATTCAAGTTGGTTAACACCTACACCCTTATTCTTCATGAGTTTGCAAGAAGAATCATATGGAGTGCAAACAGGTTTACAGTCAAACTGATTATATTTCTTAAGTATGGATTCAACATAATGAGACTGACTCAGACTATAGCCATTAGAAGTTTTTCTAATCTTCATCCCTAATATGACATCAGCGGGGCCTAAGTCTTTCATGTCAAAGTTCTCATTCAACATTTTCTTAGTGGTATTAATAACATCCATGTTTGTACCTAGTATAAGCATATCATCAACATACAAGCATACAATCACACAGGCATCCTTGACAAGTTTAGTATAAACACACTTATCAGATTCATTAATTCTAAAACCACTAGAAATCATCACATGATCAAATTTCTCATGCCACTGTTTAGGTGCTTGTTTCAATCCATACAAAGATTTCTTCAGTTTACAAACCTTCTTCTCACAACCTTTAACTACAAATCCTTCGGGTTGTTCCATATAAATTTCTTCATCTAATTCACCATTCAAAAACGCTGTCTTTACATCCATTTGATGTATCTGTAGGTTATGGACAGAAGCTATAGCAATTAACATCCTAATGGAGCTAATTCTACTTACTGGTGAATATGTATCAAAGAAGTCTATACCTTCTATCTGTTTATAGCCTTTCGCTACCAACCTAGCCTTGTATTTTTCAATAGTTCCATTTATATTACGTTTTCTCTTGAAAATCCATTTACAACCTATGGCCTTAGACCCTGGAGGTAAATCTACAAGTTCAAAAGTACCGTTTTCTCGAATGGAATCCATTTCACTAATTGAAGCTTCTTTCCACCACGGAGCTTCAGGACAAGTCATGGCTTCTTTGTAAGTCTGAGGATCAGACTCGGCTAGGTATGTAATGCAACCAGGATAGGTTTTCTTTAGTTTTAACCCTTTTACCTCTTCTAGGTTCTATTTCTGGTTCATCTTCCTCTAAAGGTAATGACTGACTGGATGATGTAAATTCTAGGGGATCATCTAAACATCTCTTTCGAGAATCACGTTTCATAGGAAAAACATTCTCAAAGAACTCAGCATCCCTAGACTCCATGATAGTATTCAACCCTATGTCAGAAATTTCAGAACTCACAACCATAAACCTATGAGCACTAGAATGCTCAGGATACCCTATAAAAACACAATCAACGGTTTTGGGTCCTATCTTATTTGTCTTAGGAGGAGGGATGGCCACCTTTGCCAAGCACCCCCACACTTTGAAGTAATCATAAGATGGTTGTTTACTTTCCATAACTCATATGGACTTTTATCTGATCCTTTAAAGGGTACTCTGTTCAGGATGTAATTGGCTGAGAGGATAGCCTCCCCCACAAATTCGAAGGTAATCCTGAACTAATCAACATGGCATTCATCATATCCTTAAGGGTACGGTTCTTTTTCAGCTACACCATTGGATTGAGGTGAATAAGGGGCTGTAGTTTCATGTATTATCCCATGTTCTTCACAGAAATCTCCAATAGGAATTAGATACTCACCACCACGGTCAGACCTAAAAGTTTTAATGGTAGCATTCAATTGGTTTTCAACTTCACGTTTATATATCTTAAAGGCTTCTAAGGCATTGTCCTTCCCTCTAAGCAAATAAACCTGACAGTACCTCGTACAATCATCTATAAAAGTGACAAACCATTTCTTACCACCTCTAGTTTGAACTGACTTCATGTCAACTACGTCTGAATGAATCAATTCTAAGGGTTTAGTGTTTCTCTGGACATTCTTCCTGAATGATTTCTTAGCATGCTTAGATTATACACAAATCTCACACTTATGACTTTTATCTAAAGTGAATTTGGGTATGCATCCTACGCTATCCAGTTTATGCATTTATTTGTAATTTACATGACCAAGTCTACCATGCCAAACATTCGATGACACACACATGTAAGCAGAAGAATCATTTAATTTCACTGCAGGACATGTTACATTAAGTTTATAAAGACCCCCAGTCTTATAACCCTTACCCACATAATCATTTCCCTTAGTTACTATAAGTTTTCCAGACTCAATTGAAACTTTAAAACCCTTATCATCTAAAACAGAACAAGAAACAAGACTTTTGCAGATGTATGGAACATGAAGAACTTCATTCAATGTGAGAGTCTTGCCAGATGTGAGCTTCTGACCGACCTTTCCTTTTCCTGCAGCCTCTGATGAAGATGAGTTACCCATATAGAGTTTCTCGCCTTCCCCTACCCTCTGGTAGGTGGTGAACAAGTCTCTGTTCCCACAAACATGCTTGGTAGCTCCAGAGTCTACCCACCAGTCCATCACATTGGTCACCAAATTAACTTCAGACACTACAGCAGAAAACTCGTCCTTGTTCTTTTCAACCAAGTTAGCATTATCCTTCTTGTCCTTACGATGTCTATAGTGAACTGCCATATGGCCAGTAACTCCATACGCATAACAAGCACCCTTAATTTTAGTAATGCTAGACTCTGGTTTTCGAAACATACCTTTCTTGGGAGGACCACGCTTAGAGTTACGATTGTTACTCTCACCTTTTCCAGCTTTGGAAGATCTGTGTTCAGTCATATGAGCTTTGTTACTCATGTCCCTTGCAAAAGACACATTCTTTTCCTTGGTGCACAACATCTCTTTCACTTGAATTTTCTTTCCTAATTCAACCATGTTGATCTCGCCGGTTTCATGTCTTAGATTTTTCTTGTACTCAGACCAAGAAGATGGTAACTTATCAATTATCGCAGATACTTGAAACGTCTCATCAATGACCATACCTTCAGCAAGAATCTCATTAATGATCTGTTGAAATTTGAGGAGTTGATCAACAACAGGATTATCATTCGTCATCTTGAAGTCCATAAACTTCGCCACCAGAAATTTCTTGCTCCCTGCAGTCTCCGCTTGATACTTTGCTTCTAACGCAGTCCACAAATCGTAAGCACTGGAATGTTCTTTAGCATTGTAAAAATAATACATCGCATCTTCCAAACCATTCATGATATGATTTTTCGCCAGAAAATTACACCTCTTGTTATACTCGATCGCCTCCTCAGTTAAACCTTCAGCATTCATCAATTCATCATGTGGAACAAGTACATAATCCAGTTCATGATGGCTTAGATAAAATAGCATCTTGGATTGCCATCTCTTGAAATCCTTTCCGTTAAACTTCTGTGGTCTTTCAACGTCGTTCTTTCTCATTGTTACAAGGAATAATAATGTGTTAAGATTGTTGGTGTCTTGCAACAATAGAAGAAACGTCAGCTGTATCAAACAATAAATATAAAGAATCGTATCAAACAACTCTACCACGAAAAAATTGATGAGGGCAGAATAACAAGTTCAACAAGATGTCCTTAACACATTAGTTCGCGGGTATACTCTGAAGTAATGCTAAACCCCAAGTGCGAAGATGTGTCCAGGATAAGACTGCCCAATATAACTTGAGTTAGCACAACGCAAGTTACCCACTCTTGAACTCAGCAACATGGATGGAAGTAAAACGCCGCTCAAAAAATAAGAAGAAGAAGAAGAAAAGTAGACATAGAGATAGTCTCTGCTTGTGTGTTTTGAAAACAGAATTTCAAGTCATATTTATAGGATGAGATACTTGCAAATCAAGTTAGGTTTTGGTTTTCTTCAAAAACAAGAAAAATTCGTAAAAAGAATTTCCCACAAATAAAACTCTTAAGAAAATATTTTTGGAATTAATTTCCTAAAGAAAAATCGCCAAAAATAAATACAAGTAGAAAAGGAACTTGGTGCATGGTATACGCGCATGAGCATGGGTCGAAACACGTATTTTTCTCCCCACTCGCTCCACCCACATTGTTTTACAACATATCCATGAGCACATGGTTATATAGTGGAGCACCTCTTTAGTTTTCCACAATGTGGGATTAAAGGTTCCATTTCATTCACTCAAAAATGAGTGAGTATCCTTAGACCCTTAGGTCATGAGATCAAACCACACCAAGACCAAAAATCCATTTATTAAACAACTCATTTTCTCCAACAGAGGATTCCCGTGAAATTAAATCTAGATAGTTTAAAAAAAAAAAAAAAAAAAAAAAAAAAAAAAAAAAAAAAAAAAAAAAAAAAAGATCAATTGAAACTTGGATCCTGTTCTTGTCATCGTTCTGTTGATTCAAGGTTCAGAGGTATAGCTCATCAGGTCAGCTTTCCTCATCTTATTTGGTTGTGAGTTCATCATCACAACCGCTTGCTTCACATGTTTGGTAGGATTCCTAACTCTTCTGGCGATTATTTGGGGTTTGGAGATCAAGATTAGTTACGTGTTGAAAACTGAGAAGGTCCTATTTGGTTAAGGCAATATATAAACTTAAACCTTTTGTTGAGTTTATATTTGTTCTCTTTTGCTCGTTAGTATATTTCCTAAACCCTCCACTGTTTATTAATATACTTGAGAAACCCTAGCTTTATTATTTGCAAGTGGCAAGAAAGGATGTCTTTTCCGTGAATAAAGAAGAAACTATAAGTTTGGGTTTCATTTATATTGCCTTTCGATAGTGGAATATACAAACCACTAACTTCGTTATTCATCCAGTCCTGCTACCTATCCGTCCATGATATTACCCAATCCAGTTAGAGTTCTCTTGAATTCAGACTTCAGGACGTAGCCCATGGGAGAACTTTATATTAAGTTGCCCAACTTTGTTGGAGCATTTAATGGGAGGTTATGTAAATTTATAATCGATGGTAGTTGCGAAGAGAATTTGGTGTCTGGCAAGTTTGTTGAATCTCAAAATAGATTGGTATTCTAACGCCGATCGGATTGAGTGGTTTAACGATGGAGGAACAATTAATCGTATCGGTGGTTGTAGATTTTCATTGTCATTCGGTAAGTATTATTCAAACTCAAATTTTCATGAAGTAGTGGACATGAATATATGCGACATTATGTTGGGGAGGCCGTGGTTACATGATGTTGGTGCTGTTCGTAGAAGTCAAGATGGCTCGTATGAATTTTTGTGGAGAGGGAAGAAAGTAATTCTTATACCAAGTCTTAAACCTTTAAAAGGAGATGGAGACGTAGTGTCGAAGACTTTGTGCCTAACAATTGATAAATTGGGCTTGCAAGAGCAGATAAACAATGAAAATGAGGCAATGGTTAATAAGGATTTAAAAAAGGATTCATCTGGCTGTATGTTGGTCCCAAAGTCAGTCGAGATTGGTGTTGCAGACAAGGGGGGCGTGTTAGTTTCAGATAATGAGTCAATGATAGTGGGTGCTGCTTATTTTGTTCCCTATGATTATGTGGATCCATTTGAAGTCCAACCAGTCTCTTATGGGTGTTGTTACGCTGGTGTTCAGAAGTTGTTATTGGAGTTTACACACCCCAGACGAAAAACCAAGCTATATGGGAAACACAAGTCAAGCGCTTACTTGAATCCTAGTTCGTTTTGTGAGCACTTAGTGATTCCGATGCATAATACGAGGTCAAGCTGCTTTAAAGGATGTGGGAACACCAAGACTCTTTCTTCAATTTGTCATTTTCGGTATAAACTCCAGACGAGTTTCATCGCAATAGGGAAACCTGATACGGGACGTATTTGGCGCTGGGTAATTGTTTCTAAGATTTGACTAAATCTTAGATATTTAGTATTTTATATTTTTAATTGTTAGGATAATTAGCCAGTCTTTCTTAAGTTTAGGAAGATTCTAGACTTAGGGTTTTATGTTCCCTGACTATATATAGCCTTGGCACTGTTAACTTTCTATTTAGCTTGGATTAGCTCATTTATCATATTAATGAAACTATTGAGTTGTTTGGTTAAAAACCATCGTTGGCTTTCTTATACTCTTGGATTAGAGTATATTTGCTCCTGGACTGGAGTGTTTATCTGTTACTCGAAGGAGTGGACTCTCCTTGTTTTTAAATCGCTTTCGTATGCCATATCAATCCCTTAACATAATTTTGTCACTGCTGAGAGTTGCTCTCTGGTCTGTCGAGAAGACTATCACTAGCAGGGTTCCTGCCGGACGACTAAGGTTTATTTTGGATTATCAAAATCAACAATTATATGATGGAAAACTCAGAGCGGATCACAACTAAGGTCAAACCTCTAAGGAAAAGTTTCTTAAGGACTCCTTGATCGTTAAATTTCCTTTCTACGAACACATGCGATAAACCAGTCAAACGTCTTGTAGCCACCTAACAAAACTTTCACATATCGAATTATGTCAAAAGGCGTAAGTTTTATCCTCACTAACATGTGGTAACATGTACTTGACAGTTCGTGAGTGGCCTTCCTTATATTGGAAGAGAATGGTCTTAGAATAAATAATAACTTAAACTCTAAAAAAAAGTTACAAACTAGCATAAAGTAAAAAAAAAAATTGGGTTATTTGTTCAAATATTTTTAAAACATGGTTTTAATGGACGAGTAAAAATTATTACGAGTAAAATGGACAAAAAAAAAGATAATAAGGATGAAACTGGATTCATCCTGGCTTAAACTTAAAAAATAGCGAGCATGAAACTGGATGCATCCTGATGTAAATTAAAAATAAGAAAAAATATTTGAACATGAGTAGGATGAAACTATTTACATCCTGACTATTTTAACATTTTTGTCCATTTAAACAGTATCAAAACCTATATATATTTTTCACCCAAAAATTGTTGATTTTGATCTTTTTAACCAATTTTATGAAGATAAAACTAGTTTTTCGTCTGCCAAAACAGAGATCGATACTTCCAGGTTTCTCGATCCCTTGCAAAGACTTAAAAGTCACACCCTGATCCCGAATGATCTAAGGGTAACAAGCCCCACAACTACCCAACTTAATCAATACGTAGTCGTGTGATGGGATGACTTGAGATGTTTGCAGAAAGCCCCTTACCTATTAGTGATCAACCAAGACTTTAGCTTTAAAGTCAAACTACCTTGGTTATTGTTTAAGCTATGTAATTTCCGAAAATAAACCTATCGCTTCCAGTTAAAAGGTGTGTAGATAAATGGAATTGGATTGACAAACTAATACTTGCCAATATCATTAACATATAAGGGTACAACCAAATATACTGTTGCGTCAGCCAAATTCTCCTGGTTCTTCTTGAAAATGTTTGAAGTTCCTAATTTTGTCCCTTTAAAACTTTAATCATAGATGGAAAAACTTGCACCTAAAATATGTATCCTCAACTAAAAAGTTATTGGAGGCCGACAAATTCTAGAATGAACTAATCCTTTTGAAATTGGTGAGTCTTACCTCTCAAATACCATAAACCATTAACGAAGGATGGGCCCGAATTTACAGAGGGTCAGGTTTGCGTCTTAGTTGTTTTAAAGTTGTTTGGTTAGGCGGTACGCGTAGAACCACTGTTAAATAATTGACCAACTTAAAGTCACTCCGGGAAGACGTTTGCTTGCTATGCCAACATAAATAAAACGACGGTTACATCCGTATGCATATTTCATGTGCATCAACAAAGATTTGCAGAGTACGACAGTTCATTATATACTTACCATCATACCCCTAAAGGTTACTGAAACATTTAATCTCCACCGTTAATTGGTTTTCTATTTCCGTAAAAAGTCGGTGCTTTTGTTGGTTGTGGAGGTTGGAGCTAGAAACTTGTCATTTTTCTCCATTTGTGTGTCTGCGTACCCATCATTACATTCTTGTTTTTGTAACTTTTTCCAGTTGATTGTTAGGTTTCAACGGTCCAGAATCATCCAACAGTTCATGCAAAAGATATCAACTTTTTAATTCGCATCTTTTGTCATTTCTGGAATTGGTGAGTATATGTTTACAAGGATGGCCACCAACTCAGAAAAACTTGGATCACTTAGCCTTAGCCATGATATAATGGCAAGTTCATTGGTTTACGTGGGTAAATCAAAATGGGTCAATTCATCAAGTGCATTTTCTATAAGCTCATGGCCATCACGACTCGCGGTTAATTTGCTACTTAGTGCATTTTCTTTTGATCGTTAGGTTCGAGCCTTCATGATTACCTGTCACTGCTAATTATAGTGTTACTAACCCTATTACACTCTCACATAGAAAAGTAAGCAAATTTCTTTTTATAAAGATGACGGTTTTTTTTGGACTGTTCGTATTTTCTTCGTAAATCCGCGTTCAATTAGACAGATTTTCTGGTTAAAAGGGTTAATGTGTCCAAGTGGTAAGAGTGTGTTTCTTTTTTGCTGACTCGACATATGATTCTGACTCGGACACATGATTCGGAGTTGTCAGACCGTTTGTTTTTATTTTATGTCAGATATGACTCGCGATCCGACTCAGACTTTACCTCTGATTCCGATCCATTTGAGTCGGGGAATAAAATGTCCCTGACTCGTGGGATCAAGCTACTGATTTCATATCTAATTCAGAAAAATAAATATATTAAGTCAAATCCAGATATATCAGGTAATATCAGTCAACTCCGGACCAGTCGGATCCAGATGAGTCAGAAAAAATAGACAAGGTGTGTAAGACGCGCACTAAAATAAAGAGTAGGCGCCCGAATCAAAAGGAAAGAAACAGCTGCTCTCAAAACCTGCAAACTCACGCAATTGGAATGCCTGCATGCCAAGTACTCACGCAATTTAAGCTCGTTAATAACAAAGTCACTGAAAGTCTTAAAGCATACCACCACTAATGCTTGAAAAAATAAAAATAGACTCACCTCCTAAATTTTCCAAATTTAAACAAAATTTCAAACACAAATTGACAAATTTTCCCCAAAATTCATAAACAAAAAAACTGAAGAAGTAAATTGGATTGACTAAGTGATGCATCCATTTAAACCTCTATGGTCTCTTCATTGCCCAAATTTAATGTCTAAACATAAAAGCAAGAAATTACCTGCACAAAATCATAACGTCATTTCCTCACACTTTCTTCTCCTCTTCTTTTTAGTTGGTAATCTCATTGAGAAGAAATTGGCTGAATTTCCTTTACTCTCTGTCTCTCCATTTGGTTGTTGTAACTGGCACCTCTCTCTGTTTTCTGTAATCTAGTCAGTAAATTTCTTACCTACAGAAAAGACCATTTCTTTCCGTATTCTCTTTTCTATCTATCACATTACTTTTCTCATTTTTCTTTATACATCATCACACCCATTTCTCAACAATCTCCTTCTTCTTCACCATTCACCTTAAGAACACAAGTTTTGCATTCTCTGTTTTTTTCTTTTGTTCTGTTTCTACCCAACTTTCTGTAGCAAGGAATTTACAGAGAGACTGGGAGAAAAATGACAGGAGGTGGGAAGATTGAAGATTTTTCACCACACCCTGTGAAGGAACAATTGCCTGGAATTGAGTATTGTGTCACTAGTCATCCTTGTTGGCGTGAGTTCATCTTGCTCTGTTTTTTATCCCTCTGTTTTTACTACTCATTGCATGTCAATTGATTTTCATTAGAGGCTTAATTGATTGATTAGGGTGATGAATTTCATACAAAAATGGCACTTATCACTGATAAATGTTATAAATTTTCAATGGGTGTCAAAAAAAATGTTGAACTGATTTGATCTTTGTTTATTGTCATTCAGCGGAAGCTATAATCTTGGGATTTCAGCATTATTTAGTAATGCTTGGCATTACAGTTCTCATCCCCAGCTTCCTTGTCCCTCAAATGGGTGGTGGTGATGTAAGTACATTCTTTGGAATTGGTTGGTCATATACATCTCTGCGGCCTATCTCTCTAGTTTTCTCTCTAATGGTTGAATTTCAATTGCAGTTTGAGAAAGCAATTGTAATACAGACTTTACTCTTTGCGGCTGGAGTGAACACACTTCTGCAAACTTGGTTTGGTACTCGTCTTCCTGCAGTAATTGGGGGTTCTTTCACGTACATACTTCCCACGATTATCATTATCAATTCGCCTAGATATCAAGGGATTGTAGATCCCCACCAGAGATTTATTCAGACCATGAGAGGAGTACAAGGTGCCCTCATAATTGCATCATTTTTCCAGATAGTTGTTGGATTCTTAGGATTTTGGAGAATTGTCGTCAGGTAAGATTTCATTTAGAGTGCTGGTGAGGTTTGCTATGAGCCTTGACTGTTTCAATTTGTATAATGTATCTCTATTTTTTGCTATAGGTTTTTAAGTCCTCTATCAGCGGTTCCGCTTGTGACACTTGCCGGTCTTGGGCTATATACGATCGGTTTCCCACTGGTAAGAACGAAACTCGAACCAGTGCACTCAATTGACAATATTAATACAAGTAATCTGCTAATTTTCCTATTCATTCAAGATAATGAAGTGCTAAGTTTGAAAAATGTGATTTATCGAAGTTTGTCTATGTGCACTTCTTTATCTTGAGCATTGTTTGTGATGATGTTTGCAGTTGGCAAGATGTATGGAACTTGGGCTTCCCGCCCTGGTTTTGCTGGTCTTAGTTTCCCAGGTAAGCAGTTTTCTTCTATTTGTACCGGTCATGAGTCATGAATGGATTAGGTAGTTCCTGGCTTTCCTTTCTTCATTTTAATTCAAGTTCAAAGGAGTAATCTTGCATTCCATTTTTGCAGTATGGCCCTCGTACATTACTCTCGAAGAGAGTTATCTTCGATCGCTTTGCAGTGATTATAGTGCTGGCATTCATATGGCTTCTTGCATTAATTCTAACAGTAAGTGGTGCATACAAGCATGCATCTCCAGCAACGCAGTTTACTTGTCGCACTGACGGTTCAGGACTCCTCAGCGCTACTCCATGGTGAGCTTCTAATGGCATACTTAATATGGTTTGTTTTATTACTTCAGTAGTTCAATTACTGTGTGAAAAAGATTTGGCTGTAAAAAGTTGGTCTGTTTGATGCGAAAAGTAACTAACAGTCTCGTAATCAGTTGTTTCAACAAGATTCTTAAAATCCCATCTTTAGAAGTGTGTAAAAAAGTTCATATGCATCAAAAGATGCGGCTACCAGTTTTTTTTTTTTCTTTGAGGAAATTATCAAGTTGAATAGCTGAAAATTTATAAACTTACGGTTTTGTTTCAGCATTTACTAGAGATCCAATAGCACCCTTTCTTTGTTTTGCAGGATAAGATTTCCTTTACCATTACAATGGGGAAAGCCAACATTTCAAGCTGGAGAAGCTTTTGCAATGATGGCCGCGTCTTTTGCTGCTCTTATTGAGGTGTGTTTATTATGGCAACACTGTACCTTGTGTAGCCTATTTCTCAGCCTGCTAACTTAATTAAGGATTACCCACTTTCAATTAATAAAAACGCATAAATTGTGTCAAGTAACTATCTAGGGATCCTACATGTAGATGCATAAACGATATTGGTAAAATCTTGGTATCTTTATCTGATACTAGATATTCATGTACTTTGTTCATCTCTTAATTCCTTTGTGGGCTCTGAAAGGAAAATGCTGAAAGCGTGTGATAACTTGGTATTTTTTTCTTTTTCTTGTGCAGTCTACAGGTACATTTATTGCAGTGTCAAGATATGGGAGTGCAACACCTATACCACCTTCTATTCTTAGTCGTGGAGTTGGCTGGCAGGTACCATGTCATTCCATACTGTATGCTGGTTTCAAGAATCCTTAGGTTCCATGATTTTGCTTATTGGCGTCTTATTTTATTTTTTTATGAGTTTCAGGGAATCGGGATTCTAATAAGTGGGTTGCTTGGCACATTGACTGGTTCTTCAGCATCAGTGTAATGAACCATAACTTTAGAATTAAGTTATTGATCATTGCAATGAATCGTGTCAAACCATGCATATAGGTCCACAAGCCTTTGCATACAAAATTTTACAACGGCTTGGTAGAAGTTTTAAACGAAGTGCTCATGTTCCCCATTATGATGATTTTACTAATTTTTGTCATGTTTACAGTGAAAATGCAGGTCTTTTGGCATTGACACGAGTTGGCAGTCGAAGAGTCGTTCAGATATCTGCGTGCTTTATGCTCTTCTTTTCTATATTAGGTATATCTTATACTCATTTCACTTGCAAAGTAGTAAAAGAGTCTCCTTATCATATTTGGTTGCCCTGATGCTTATGAAGCTGGAAGTACTGAAAAGTTCACCTTCACCTATTCTGTTTACCAGGCAAGTTCGGAGCACTCTTCGCTTCTATCCCAATGCCAATAATTGCAGCCTTCTATTGCGTTTTATTCGCCTATGTTGGTATGTCAAAATAAAACATCTGGAGTCTTTAGACAAATTTCTCTTTACAGAAATATTGTCTTGATACAATTATCATGTTTTTGGTGCAAGCAGCTTCTGCAGGTATTGGATTCTTACAGTTCTGCAATCTCAATAGTTTTCGGACAAAGTTCATTCTAGGCTTCTCTATCTTCATGGGCTTTTCAGTGCCACAATATTTCAACCAAACTCTCGTGCTTACTGGTCATGGTCCTGTTAACACTAACTCCATTTCGGTAAGCGTACTACTCAAACTTTTGCTGATCCTACTTCTGTTCCCTTTACTGATCTAGTTTCGTTACATATTTTTGTACATTGACATTCTGTTCTTTGTATATACGGTTTTGTAGTTCAATGTTATCCTGAATGTGATCTTCTCATCCCATGCAACGGTAGCCGCCATAACTGCCTACTTCTTAGATTGCACACTCTACCGCAAGGACAGTGCAGTGCGCAGAGATTGTGGTTTGGTCTGGTGGGATAAGTTCAGATATTATGAAAGAGATACCAGAAGCGAGGAATTTTATTCACTTCCTTACAATCTCGGCAAACATTTCCCATCATTTTAGCCGTAATACTTCCATTTTCATCCAACTGCCTCGGTTAATTGCTCATCCATTCGCCTAATACCATATTGTGTAGCTCTATATATTGTTCATATTGAAATACCAATCTATATAGTGAGGAGTTTTTGGACTTTGGACAATCTCTGTCAGGGCATTCTAAAAGGCGTCAGCAGTTTGTTAAATGATTTGGCATATAAGAATCAAAACCTTGTTTGATTTTTTTTTTTTTGCTGTATGCTAGTGTTATAACAAACTTTCAATACCTGATTGATAATATAAATGTCTTCTACCAGTGGTAATCTGCAAAGTAGTCGTGCAGAGTGCTGATAAAAAAAAACCAATTGGATATGAATGCAGAGGCCCGAGAGAGACTTCCAAGCACCCATGGCAGAACTGCAGTTGCAGCTTTCTGCTATGCTTTAAAGTTTTAGGCATGGCTGATAGCTCATATAGAGCTACTAGGTTGGGCATACAATTCATAGCCAATTGGCGATATGCACTGTGATTTTAACTTATCAAATGTAACCCGTTATAGAGGCGGCATGGTTTATTAGAGGGGCGGTATTCTAATAGGACAAAAAGGATCATTACATGATCGTTCAAGGTTTCCCTTATCAAAAAACTGAAAATGACAAATTAACCCTCATAATTGATAATCTAGTTTAGTGATGATAATCAAGTTTAATGTTAATGATTAATTTCACTTATATTAACTCAAAATCAAAACAAAATCAGATTTTAGAGTTTAAAAAAAAATTTGGAGATGATAGAGAAGCTTTAACCCAAGGTGAAGGTCAATCTCAATCAATTGAAGAAATTAACCAACAAAGTGAAAACCCAGTGCCTGAAAATGACCAGGTATACTTCTAAATTAGTCCCAACTAGCTTTTTGTTGCTCAAATACGTAAAAAAAAATCAATTTCTTACATTTTCAGAGCTAATTACGGTTGGCATTTTGCTCATAACCAACCGTAATTCATAATTACGGTTCGTAAAAAGATGAACTACCAACCGTAACTGGTTAAATTTGGGGAAAACCCAATTGTAAAACCAGTTACGATTGGTAACTAAATGCTCGATACGAACCGTAACTCAGTTACGGTTGGTAACCAAATGCTCGATACCAATCGTAACTGAGTTACGATTGGTAAATAAAAATGGTTACCAACCGTAACTGAAGAAGATTCTCAGATATAAGAACATACGGTTGGTAATTCAACTATTACCAACCGTAACAACATCAAATTCTCCAGTTACGGTTCGTAACAGAGTTAAAATCAACCGTAACTCACATAAACCCAGAAATTTGAATTTCAATTTTCACCTAAACCCTAATTTCTGATAGAAATTAAACTTAAATTGAACAAAATAAACTAAATCCTAACTGGGGTTTTCATAACATACCTCGTATAAGTCATTATACTTGATTTATTTTCGAATCGCTGATTAATCGAAGACGATGAAATTTTGAGTTTTAATGGAGGTTACGGTTGATGGGAGGAGAAGAGAAGAAGAAAGAAAACAGATTTTCAATTTAGCTTTGATTTAGGTTAAAATATGGGGAGGGTAATCTAGATAATTTACAAAACCATTTGGACACCTCCTAACCAACTAGAGGAACACTATTATCACACTGAAGCCCCTCCAATAAACCATGCCGCCCCTATAACAAGATACTATCAAATACATGATTCCTCAAATTGTACCCACCTGTGTGGGACTATATTATGAACCGTGTAGCACGACTACAAAGATGGATTGTTTCAGAAGAAGTTGGTTTCCATACAAAGGCACTCGCAGTAATAACATAGTATATGTAAGTGTGCAAGTGATGAAGCACACCGTTTATAAATGCACATATGCAATAGCTGATGCTAATATATACAAAGATTCTGCACATATTCTCTATATAATAACAATATTTTTTAAAGTGTTTTCATTCACCGGAGCTTCACGTTGATTCTAACTTCTGGTTGATTCTAGCTTCTGGTTAATTCTGGCCCACCATTTATTTATTTTAATAAAAAAATGTTGAATTTAAACTAATAAAATATTATTTTTCTAAATATAAGATGACTAGATCTTGAAAAATCTTCTTGACTCGGATAACGATGGTTTAATTTTCCATTAAAAAAATCGTTTGTTTTTCTAAAGAAAATTTATTTGACGTGATATAATAGAAAACGTGGAAAATATTTTATGGCTCCATGAGATCTTCTAATGGAAAATGATTTTTTATTTCCTAAATCAATTATCTTTAACAATGTTGCCAAAAATACTTTAGATCAAAAATCAACTACACATTCACGATTTCATCTTAAAAATCAAAAATTAGATCAATCATGCATCAATCACATAATTTTTTTTTTTTTAATAGGAAAGGAAATTTATTAAATTTTTAAACTTCTTGTACATATAGTTTCTCCTTAATAAGAGAATCAAGCCACATAGGGGCTTCATTAGACCAACAAGAAATGGATGTCATGCTAATTGCATCTTTTGATAGTAAATCTGCATCACAATTTGTTCCTCTGGGTACATAGCTGATTACCCATTTATTGAAAACTTTTAATAACTCAACACAGTCTCTAATTATTGTATTGTTTTTCCATTTAACATCTCTTATACTTCCATTAATTGCATTGATAACATTGGCACAATCTCCTTCCAGATGAACCTTAGACAGTCCAACCCTTCTTGCTATTTGAATTGCTTCAAGTAAAGCCAATGCCTCTGCCTGTTTTGCATCCTCTGCTACTGCTGGGATGCACCAAGCTCCTTTGAAAACACCTGCATCATTTACCATGATTAGTCCAGATCCCATACATTTTGTTTCTTTGCAAAAAGAGGCATCAAAATTTATTTTATGAAATCCTTCAGCTGGAGGAGTCCATTGTACTGCTATTCTTCCACTCTGCACTTGAATCTTATTAGCTTTTACCTTAGCCAAGTGTTCATTCCATTTAAGAATAGACTTATTGATCTGTTGAACTGTAGCATTTACCTGAATCTGTACATTATCAAAAACTACAACACATCTCATTTTCCAAACATGCCACAGGACATAAACAAAGCTAACAAGATTATTATGGACATGAGGGACATTATTACCATTATTAATAGTAACCCAGCTAGTAATCCAATCTGTCATATCTTGACCTATAGTTGTATCAAGATTAGGAATCTCCATAGCATTCCAGATCAACTTAGTCACATGACAATCTAGGAACAAGTGATTCATAGATTCCACTTCCCTATGGCAAAGAGGACAAATGGTATCCAGATTGTGCATATGTCTAGCTATTCTATCCCTAACAGGTAGACACATATGAACACATTTCCAAAGAAAGTGCAAAATTATTTGAGGCAGGTCAAGTTTCCAGAACAGCTTCCAAGGAAAATTTAGAGGAGGATCAGAGGAGGGAGTAACATTAGTTACTTCATCAACAACTCTATAAGCAGTTTTAATAGAGAATAAACCATTGTCAGCTGGTTTCCAAATTAACCTATCTGCACCATTTAAAGGAATTCTTGTTTTACAGATCTCATTAACAACATTACTATCAAATAACACATTTAACAGATCAATATTCCAAGTGTTACTATTAGGAACCATAAGCTGATCCACAGTTTCCATGTTGCTAGACATAAACCTAGAGGGGAGGGTTCCAGATATAGTTGGAACCAAAATGTCTTTCCAAATGGAAATATTTTTCCCATCACCTACTTCCCAGCAGTAATACTGTTTAATGATATCAATGCCTCTGCATATACCCTTCCAAACCCAACTACCATCAGTATTGTAGGAATGAAGAAGATTACTGTTTGGGAAATATTTGGAGCTCAAAATTTTTACACATTCAACATCTTTTTCAGTAAGAATTCTCCATGCAAGTTTTGCAAGGAGAATACTATTTAGCTCAGCCGTTTTTTTGATATTGAGACCCCCTAAAGCTTTAGGTTTAGCTACAATATCCCATTTTTTTTGGAAACCAACCTTTACCCCCTTGATTTTTGTTCTACCAAAAATTTCTTTGGATTCCATCTAGCTTATCAGTAAGTTTTTTACGCATTGGAAAGACAGCTAAGTGGTGGGAAGCTAGTGTACCTAACACGGACTGGACCATAACAGTTCAAGTTGGCCGGTTCATGTTCTTACCTTTCCAAGTGGTTAATCTATCCATAAAACTATCAGGTAAATGCTTAAAGATTTCCATTTTGTTTTGCTGGATCAGGATTGGAACTCCTATATATTTATCCTTGAAGCCAAGGGTCTTAATGTTGAGAATGTTACTTATTTGCCTTTTAACATTACCATTCATCTTAGGGGAGAAATCCATACCTGATTTATCATAGTTAATGGACTGCCCACTATACTTACTGAAGTTCCTTATAATGTTGTCCAACTGCCTAGCTTCTTGCGTAGTTGCCTTAACAAAGATAAGACAGTCATCTGCGAAAAATAGATGACTGACAGAGGGGATAGAATTAGTAACTTTTATACCCTGCAACATTCTATCATTTTCAGCTTTGATTATTAATCTTGAAAAACAATCCATCACAATAATGAAAAGATAGGGAGATAAGGGATCTCCCTGTCTGAGACCCCTTGTAGGGTAGAACACCTCACCTTGTAAACCATTAAAAAGAACAAAAGCAGAGACAATTGAAATACAATCCATAATCATAGTGCACCAATCATCATGAAAGCCAAGTTTCCTAAGAATAACTATCAAAAATTTCCACTCAATCCTGTCAAAAGCTTTTGACATAACTAATTTGACATCCATAAGACCTTTTGTTGCTTTACAATTCCTCATGGTATGAACTAACTCATGGGAAATAATTATATTATCAGTAATTTTCCTAGATTTGAGAAAAGCATCTTGGTAGGGACTTATTAATTTATCCATCACCTTCTTAAGTCTACTAGCTAAAAACTTACTAATAAGTTTATAAGCTACATTACTTAAACTAATTGGCCTAAAATTCTGAGGATGTTTTGGAGTATTAGTTTTGGGAATTAGACTTATGAAACTATGGTTTAGCTGTTTTAAAATATGTTTAGAGTGAAAGAAAGCTTGAACCATCTTTACAGTGTCTTCTCCAACTACAAACCACATTTTTTAATAAAACCCAGGTGGATAACCATCTGGGCCAGGAGAAGTCCAAGGCTGCATCCGAAACAGGGTATTTTTAATTTCCTCACTAGTAGTCACACTAATAAGCATATCATTGTCATCATGAGTAATGCAAGGCACAATATCGCAAAGAAAATCATCACCATCTGGAGGATTAGTAGTTTTACTAATACTGGAAAAATGCATTCTAAGTTCATTGGAAATACACTTCCTATCAGCAATCCAAATACCAGTGTTAGACTGAAGGGTTTCAATCTGAGTTCTTCTTTTCCGATATTTAACCTTATCATGCAAGTATTTGGTGTTTCTATCATCAAAGGTAATAAAATTCTCCTTAGATCTTTGCAAGTAATAGTCATGTTTAACTTGATAAGAGTAATCTAAATTGGCCTCCAAGTATTTCAGTCTACTATTGTTGTCCCCATTACTGGTCGATTGGGAAAGATTTCTTATTTCAAACTGGATATCTCTAATTTGGGTATGAAAGGTACCAAATTTATTATGGTTCCAATCATTTAAGATATACTTAACATTTTTAAGAGATCTAGTAAGTTTAAAAGCAAAGGAACATTTTCATTAGTTTTCCAATTATTTTTGATAAGATCAGCACAAGAATTATCAGAAAACCAGCATTTGTTAAATCTATAAGGCTTGCTAGTTGATGTAATTTGTAGATAGTGGTAAAAAGGGTTCGATTCTCAGACTTGTGAAGGATATTAATTAGACTTGAATTCTAATATTAAAATAGAAAACTCACTAAAATTATAGAAAACTCAATCAAAGATGATATCAACAATAAAAGAAACACTGAGGCTAAGATTCCACTATTTTCCAAGTTCAAAGTGATTAAACCAATACTTATATTTATGCAATCTTCTCGTTTAATGTAATTCTAAAATATTGCAACAAGTAGATTTTCAAAAGTAGTAATTGTAAATACCAAGTATGAAGCATCAAAAGTCTTAAAACTAAGCATACTCCATCAAAATAGATCACAATCACTCAAATAAAAATCATATTCAATAATAGTTCAAGGCAAATAATCATATAATTATTGCAAATAAAAAGATAAAATAGAATATACCACTTTTTGTTGGAAAAATAGCTTCCTTTATCGCTTCAACAATGGGGTTTAGCTCCTCATATTAATCATGATCTCAAAATATGTGTTTGTTGCTCAAAAGATGATTAAAAGAGTGAAAAGTAATAACACAGACTGTTTGCAACAGTGTATTGGTGTTGCAAAACAGCTGCTACAATGGAACTGTTACAGAAAACTGTTGTAAGTACTGTTGCTTTGTCGCTGATTTTAAGACCCTAGAATACGATTGTCCTGCACAGCTTGATGTTCTTCAGCTGTTAAAAACCGACACTGTTTTGCGATTGTTTCCCGTGCGTCAATGTTCTTCGTGTTCTTCCTCTTCAGCAGCAGCAGCAGCAGAAACAGAGTTTGGTAAAGCTCTGATTTCTTCTTCTCTGGCTCTCCTTAGGTTCCCAAACTCTCGACACCTCTTCTATATGACCCAAGACATCTATTTATATCAAAAATACCGATTAAATCTCTCCCAAATCTTCCAAAATCTCTTTCCTTCTCTTCACGGCAAAGTTGCGGCAATTTCTTGTTTTAGAATTTCTACGCGTTTCTGAGCTTTCCTTTTTATTCTAAACTCTTCCTTTGATAGATACAAATCTTTGGGAAGGTTTACAGCACTTTAATCTCTCTAAAATTCCCTGAAACAGGTCACACACGTGACTTTCCATATTTTCTGTTGTGATAAAAATCCGTCAATTGAGCCCAGTCTAATCGATTTAAACACCCATATCAGATTCCTAGACCCATAAGGAGTCTATCCTATGAAAATCAGAGGTTTAATCGACCTCAAACTCCTCCAAATCAGGAACCCTGAAATATGTTCTTCACTGCACCTATTTTCCCGCCAAAACCTGGTTTTTGAAATGTTGAAGATGGTTGCCCCTTATCCAGGGTAGGGGTGCGATTAGCAGCTGCCTGAAAATAGGATTCCCCTTAGTAATTAGGTTACCCCTTATCCAAAGTGAGAGTCCGAATAGCAAATGTCCTCCGGGTGCTTTCCGACAAATTTTCGAGCCAATTTTTTCCAAAAATGTTTATTACCAAAAATACCTACAAATAAATAAAACACCATAATAAGTACAAAAATGGGCCCTAACAATATATAGAATCGAGACAAATCGGACACAAAAATGTGTCTATCAAATACCCCCAAACCTATTATTCGCTAGTCCTCGAGCAAAAATAAAATAGAAATAAAATCCTAACTCAATGTCGCAGGCATCGTCGACTGCATTTAGCGTATACAATAAGCCTTTAAACCCCTAGGTGTTCCTAGTGGCGGAGTGTTGTCTCCGGAGGGCTTACCAGAGGTATACTCACAAAACCTTTATACTCCAGACCCTATCTATCTACACAGAACCTTGGAAGGCACTAAAGAATCTCCTTGGTTGGCATACTTATTGACTACAGGAGGAAGTACCCTGATGCGAAATTCCAATTGTTGTACACGAGTTCGCACTCAAGCATACTAAAATTCATATGAAGTGACAGAGCTCTACTCAGATAGTCGCACTATGGACATCAATATCCGGAGTCAAAACTAATCACATGGATAGATCAAGAAGATGGATATAGAAAAACATAGATGGTTTTGATGTTTACTAGGTGAACGGTGTTTCTCATATCTGTCTGAAGGCATCCGCCAAAATGAACCTATCCTAATGGATTGAGATACCGGTCTGAATAATATCAACACACTGGCATATACAAGGGTACCAGTGGTCGATAATCCTAACTCTAGGTCAACACAACTGGTATATACAAGGGTTCCAGTGGTCGAATTTATTGAATTTATTCCAGTTGGTCTGGGTTTTTTTTTTCTTTTTTTTTTTTTTTTTTTTAATCTCAATCACTCTAATTCACCCTAGCATTGGTAACAACTTGAATCGTGAGCCCCACCTAATCACTTAGAGAAACATAGTTTAAAAACAAAACAATAAAAACAGAAGTGAAAAGGACTCAACGAGATATGGTGAAACTATCATGTTATTTCTAACACCTGAGCTCTGTGCTTTTATGAATAGACTCTTTAGATGTTGCAATCTAGTCAGATTGGTTCCTCAACTCCTAAAACCATAATGCTTCCATCCACTTAGATTGGTTAGTGCCATCCTTAATAGGGATAAATTTCTAGGCTCTGGAGTTTATTTATTGCAACGAAAAGGTAACAAAAAGTTCTACCCCACCCTCAAACTTAAATCTAACATTGTCCTCAATGTTTCTAATCAAAGAACAATACCAAAAATATAAGTAACATGAGGAAATAGTAAAGAGAGAAGTCGGAAAGATAGTACCTGGGTGAAGTGTAACCAAAAACCTACAAAAATATTATACAACATACAAAATCGCCTCGATGGTCAATCAAGGTAAACAGGGTCCTCCAGAGGGACCTCCTCAACATCACCTGTAGGAAAAGGCTTTAAAAAGGGCTTCAATTGCTGACCGTTAACCTTCGAAGAACTACTACCATCTAATGTCTCAATCTCAACAGCGTCATGAGGAAAAACAGTACTGACCACAAAAGGACCGGTCCACCGAGAGCGCAACTTCCCGGGGAATAGATGCAAACGAGTGTCATACAGAAGAACTTTTTGACCTGGAGAAAATGACTTTCTTAAAATATTCCTATCATGCACAAGTTTCATTTTGTTCTGATACTCCTTAGCACTATCGTATGCATCTCTACGAATCTCGTCCAACTCATTGAGATGGAGCTTTCTTTGAGCTCCTGCCTTGTCAAGTGAAAAGTTTAAGTTCTTAATAGCCCAATAGGCTCGATGCTCTAACTCAACAGGAAGGTGACATGCCTTTCCAAACACTAAACGATAAGGTGACATTCCAATGGGTGTCTTAAACGCAGTAAGGTAAGCCCATAAGGCATCAGTAAGCCTCGACGACCAGTTTTTCCTATTTGGATTAACTGTTTTCTCCAGAATACGTTTAATTTCCCTATTGGAAACCTCTACCTGACCACTAGTCTGAGGGTGATATGGGGTTGCTACTTTATGGGTAATACCGTATTGTTTCATTAAAAGAGTAAACGGTCTATTACATAAGTGTGAACCTCCATCACTAATTATAGACCGCGGCGTACCAAAACGTGTAAGTATATTCTCTTTCAAAAACTGGACTACGACCCTGTGGTCATTCGTTTTACACGGAACCGCCTCAACCCACTTAGACACATAGTCTACAGCGACAAGTATGTAAAGATAACCAAAAGAAATAGGAAATTGACCCATAAAATCAATTCCCCACACATCAAAGACCTCAATCACTAAAATAGGGTTCAAAGGCATCATATTTCTACGGGAAATGGTTCCTAACTTCTGGCAACGCTCACAAGAAACACAATGACTATGGGAATCTTTAAACAACGAAGGCCAGTAAAATCCACACTGCAAAATCTTAGCAGCAGTCTTCTTAGCACTAAAATGACCCCCACATGCATGTTCATGACAAAAGGAGATAATACTAGACTGGTCACTCTCAGATACACATCTCCTAATAATCTGGTCCGGACAATACTTAAACAGATAAGGATCGTCCCAAAAGAAATGCTTAACCTCGGCTAAAAACCTAGAACGATCTTGCTTACCCCAATGTTGAGGGGTTCGACCAGTAACAAGATAATTCACTATATTTGCATACCAAGGTGATTGGGAAACAGAGAACAATTGTTCATCAGGAAAGCTATCCCTTATAGGAAGGGAATCACTAGGGGAACTAACAACTAGCCTAGACAAGTGGTCTGCTACTACATTTTCTGCACCCTTTTTGTCTCTAATGTCTGGGGAAAATTCCTGTAACAATAGGATCCATCTAATCAATCTAGGTTTGGTATCCTTCTTAGATAAAAGGTATTTCAAAGCAGCATGATCTGTATAGATTATGATCTTAGAACCTAATAGGTAGGACCTAAACTTATCCAAGGCAAACACGATGGCTAAAAGTTCCTTCTCGGTAGTTGTGTAGTTCATTTGGGCATCATTCAGAGTTTTGCTAGCATAATAAATCACATGAAGTAATTTGTTTTCTCGTTGTCCTAAAACGACGCCTATAGCATAATCTGAAGAATCACACATAATCTCAAAGGGTAGGTTCCAGTTAGGTGCCTGGACTATCGGGGCAGTAGTGAGTAAAGTTTTAAGCTTCTCAAAAGCCTCTAAACAAGCATCATCAAAGACAAACTTAACATCTTTTGCAAGCAAATTGCAAAGAGGTCTAGAAATCAAGCTAAAATCCTTAATGAATCGACGGTAAAAACCTGCATGCCCTAGGAATGACCTAATATCTTTTACGGTTTTTGGGACCTGTAAAGTCTTAATAAGGTCAACTTTGGCTTTGTCTACCTCTATACCCTTTGAAGAGACGATGTGCCCTAACACAATTCCTGATTTAACCATGAAATGGCATTTTTCCCAATTAAGCACTAAATTTTTTTCCTTACACCTAGTCAACACTAATGTCAAATGATGCAAACTTCGAAAGATGAACCATGAAAAATCATCCATAAAGACCTCTAAGAACCGTTCTACCATATCAGAAAATATGTCATCATACAACGCTGAAAAGTTGCAGGGGCATTACATAGCCCGAAAGGCATGCGTCTATACGCAAAGGTACCAAAGGGACAGGTAAAAGTGGTTTTCTCTTGGTCTTCTGGGGCAATAACGATCTGATTATAACCGGAGTAGCCATCTAAGAAGCAATAGTGACTATGTCCAGCTAATCGCTCTAGCATTTGGTCGATAAAAGGAAGGGGAAAGTGATCCTTCCTTGTGACAATTTCCTATAGTCAATACACACAGCCATCCCGTGGTCACTCGGGTTGGGATTAATTCATTATTATCATTCTGGACTACAGTGATACCTGATTTCTTGGGGACAACCTGAACAGGGCTGACCCACTTACTGTCTGAAATTGGGTAAATAATACCCGCATCTAACAACTTAAGCACCTCTTTTCGAACTACCTCTTTCATGTTAGGGTTCAGTCGACGTTGCATCTCCCTAGAAGGTTTGGAGTCTTCCTCTAAATGAATCTGATGCATACACACAGTAGGACTAACCCTAAATGAAATGGACCACCCCTTACCTCAATGTCTGCTATAGTCCACCCTAAAGCTTCCTTATTGTCTTGAAGTACATTTACTAGCCTACTTTCCTGATCACTATCCAAATCGGAAGCTACAATCACAGGTAAAGTCTCAGATGGGCCTAAAACACATACTTTAGAGTATCGGGTAGTGGTTTAAGGTCCAACTTTTGGGGCTCTTATAAAGAAGAAATTAGGGTAGTCTCAGAAACTGGTAACGGTTCGAACCTAGATTTCCATCTATCAGTGTCTAACACAGGGGTAGAATCTAATAGAGCATTCACCTGTTCAATAGTGCTATCGTCGTCAAAATCTAAACCAAAATGGGATAGACAACTTTCTAATGGTTCTTCAGACAAGATGTTTGGTAATGACTCCTGAACTAAGGCTTCTATCATGTTCACCTCCTCAACACATGTGTCATCTAGCTCATTAGGTTGCTTACTGACATTAAAAATGTTCATATCCGTAGTCATATACCAAAAGATAAACTCATCACACCATTTCGACAGCTAATGATCGCATTAGACGTAGCTAAAAATGGGCGATCTAAAATCACAGGTATCTGGTTCTCTGGGTCAGGGACAGGTTGGGTATCTAGGACCACGAAATCCACTCTATAAATAAACTTTTCGACCTCAATAGGAACATCCTTGATAACACCTCGAGGGATTTTAACAGACCTATCAGCTAACTGCAGTGTCATCTGAGTAGGTTTCATTTCACCAAGTCCTAGCTGTAAGTATACATGGAATAGCAGTAAGTTCACACTGGCTCCTAAGTCAAGTAAAGATTTTTCTACCCGGAAGTTACCTATTGTGCAAGCAATGGTAGGAGAACCTGGGTCTTTGTACTTTGGAGTTGTGGTGTTCTGAATGATTGAACTTACGTGACTAGCTAAAAAGGCTTTCTTATGGACGCTAAGTTTTCGCTTTTGCGTACACATATCCTTAAGGAACTTGGCATAAGCAGGAATTTTCCTAATTGCATCTAATAAGGGAAGGTTTATGGTAACTTGCTTAAAAACCTCCACTATGTCATTAAAGTTCGATTCCTTCTTTGTTGGTACTAATAGCTGAGGAAATGGGGCTCTAGGCCTAAAATCAGACCTTTCAGGAACCGAATTCACATCATCAGAAACTTTATCAGTCTCTTCAGATACTGGTCCTGAGAGGTGAGATCCTGAGGGGTGAACTACAGTATGTTCACTATCGGGTATGGTTACCTTATTGTCTACAACTCTACCACTTCTAAGGGTTCTAACAACATTCAATTGATTCGATGGTTTTGCACCTAATTCATGAACTCCTCTAGGGTTGGGTTGTGTTTGACTAGGAAACTTACCTTTTTCTCTCAAATAATCACTTATCAGACCGACCTGGGTTTTTAACTCGGAAATAGCCTGACTATTTTCTTGTCCCATCCTGTTGCTAGCTTGTAGACTTTGTTCTACGGATAACTGGAATTTTGCAGTTTGCTGAGTTAACAAGGACAGAGATTCCTCTAAACTTAGGATTTTCTTATCTGACTGATTCTGAAACTGAGCTAGTCCTTAAGGATTCTTAGTATATCCAAAACCTGGGGGAGCATTAGACTTACTAAACTGACCTTGACTTTGGCCCTTAGACCACGAAAGGTTCGGATGGTTTCTCCAACCAGGATTATAGGTTTCTGAATATGGGTCAATCTTTTGACGGTTATCAAATATAGTGTTATTATAAAGAGCATTGGCCTGCTATTCAATATTTTGGCCTTCCCAAAAAGGCTCCACTCTACCACTAGTCTGGCCCACTTCTAAAGCTTCTAACCTTTTTGTTATAGTAGCAATTTTGGCATCTGATTCATAGCCTCCTTCTACCCTATTAACGTTTCCTCTACTTAAAAGAATTGTTTTCTGGGGTGCCTTACTATTGTCCCATTGCTAATTTTTTTCGATGATTTCATTAAAAAATTCCATCGCCGCATCAAAAATTTGGTTTTCAAATCCACCAGTGCATAGAGACTCAAGCATGGTCGTTGTGGAGTAATCTAAACCCTCATAAAGGATCTGAACTAGCCTAACCTTTTCTAAACCATGATGAGGACACTGGGATAATAAATCATTGAACCTTTCCAAATACCTATATAAAGATTCTCCCTCTTGTTGTGAAAATGTGCATATTTGCGTCCTAATAGACGATGTTCTGTTCCTAGGGAAAAACTTATTGAAAAAGGAAGATGTAAGTTGTTCATATGTCTCAATTGACTCGGAGTCCAAACTATACAGCCACGACTTGGCCTTATCTTTCAGGGAAAATGGGAATAACCTAAGTTTCAAAGCATCATCATCTAAGCCTCTAATTCTTAGAGTACTACAAATTTCCTCAAAATCCCTAACATGGTAATAAAGGTTTTCATTTTCTTACCCTAAAAAGATTGGGAGCATCTGTAAGATCCCAGGTTTCAGTTCATAGGGTGCCTCCGTTTCAGCTAACTTAATACACGAAGGAAGAGTAGTCTTAGTTGGATTCAACAAAGCTTTCAAAGTTGCCATTTCTGGCGCTATCGGAACAACTGGGATTCTCTCCTCAGTCAAAGGACGTTTAAAAACAGACTCTTCAAAAGTCGGACTTTCTAGATTAAGGTAATCGAGACGCTTCGAACTACTAGGTTTCTCTTTAACAAATCTACCTAGTGCGTCTCTTTTACGTTCAGGCATACAATAGAATTTTCTAAATTGGAAGGGTAAGCAAACACAGATCAAGGCCGACTCAACCAAATCAAACCTATTGATTTCTAGCAAACAAAAAGCATGATGGCTCCACTTAGATTGTTTCTATACCAGCTTCTAATCCTTCGAACGGGAATTCGTTATAATTTAAGCAAACCCGTCTGGAATCAATCCGAGTTAACGTAAGTTGAATAGAGGCGAGGGAAGCTCGGTGGAGCTTTGATACCTAAGGCCTCACCGGTATTAAAAGGCGGCGCAGTCACGCATTCAACTTACAGAAACCGTCAAGAACTTCGAAGTATGCTTAAAAGAGTAACCAATATTTTTCGAATGACTTTCCTGTTAAGCTCGTTACCCTATCGGTATCGTTCTAGTCAAAATTTTAGGCTTAGGTTCGCGTAGGTTACGTGTTCCTAAAGCGGGCAAGAAGAGAACGGTGATGAAATCCGAACCCTTATCTTGTATGACCAGGCCTTGCCCTTTACTAAAAAATAAATGTCTGTATTCATTCCTCAACATATATGCATACGAAGGAGTCCAGTAACTCGCTGACAGGGGATTCGCGAGTGTTTAGAATCTTACCTCCCGTTCCAGACGGGGGATGAATCGGTTGTAGTCAACTCGGGCCACTGACTCCGATGTCTAGTGTACGAACCCAAGGTTCAAAGACAATATCGTAATTGTCCTCCTTCTCTGCAAACAATTTATATTTAAAGTACCCTTCCGTGGGGTAGTAAAAAAAATAATGTCTCAAAGTCCAGAAGTCCAAAAGTCCAAAATAATAAAGAAAAATTACAAAAATAATAAACCCTAATACAGTTTTTTTTTTAAATAAAATTGTCTTCTTTTCTGTTCTTTTTTCTTTATCTTTAGCTCCAAGTATTTATGAAATCACCAAACTCCTTGGATCAATTTTTTTTATGATCCAGAACCTGTAGACACAAGATAAATACCCAAAAACATAAAAAAAAGGACAAAAATAATAATAAAAAAAAATAAATCTAAAACCCTAAAAACAAGTCTGCGTTGGCGGAGCCAAAATTGATGTGATTTGTAGATAGTGGTAAAAGTGGTTCGATTCTCAGACTTGTGAAGGATATTAATTAGACTTAAATTTTAATATTAAAATAGAAAAGTCACTAAAAATTATAGCAAACTCAATCAAAGATGATATCAATACTAAAAGAAACACTGAGGCTAAGATTCCACTATTTTCCAAGTTCAAAGTGATTAAACCAATACTTATATTTATGCAATCTTCTCGTTTAATTTGATTCTAAAATATTGCAACAAGTAGATTTTCAAAAGTAGTAATTGTAAATACCAAGTATGAAGCATCAAAAGTCTTAAAACTAAGCATACTCCATAAAAATAGATCACAATCACTCAAATAAAAATCATATTCAATAATAGTTCAAGGCAAATAATCATATAATTATTGCAAATAAAAAGACAAAATAGAATATACCACTTTTTGTTGGTGATGAGTGCTAAAAAGTACATATTTCTATATATTTTTCTTGGCATTTAACTCATCTTTTGTGCATTAATTCTACATTTTATCCCATATTCTGTGTTTTCGTTGTTTTCAAGAATAAATACTTTTCTTAATTAATTTTGCATTTTTAGGTACTAAATAAAGCCTGGTTGACTCACGGAGCGAAAAGAGCAAAGAAACGGCAAAGACTCCCGCTAGGAGGAAGCGAAGAATGATGTTTGCAAGAGCCGGATCAACTAGAAGTGGGCTTGAAGAGGAAGAATTGTTCTTAAAGAAGATATGGGCTTGGCATACCCAAGACCCAAAACCCTCACCCAAATCCATTTCCTATATCCATACCCGTTTCCCTTTCTAGCCGTCAGATTGGATCATCTCAGCATCCTACGGTCGCAGCATCGCCGTACATCAAAGTCTGAAGCTCATGTCTAACACTACAGCACCTAACTCCATCTGGAGCCGTCAGCTTCGTTGTATCACTTAATCCAACGGTCGCTCAGAGCTTGTTTACATCGTGCCGTTCGATTCAATTAGTAAGTGATTATCCAACGGATCTCCTCGCTGCGCATCAACTTCAGATGATTCCGCTCAACACCTTAGCCATCGAACCCATCGACCTAAACCAAACACACCCTTCTTCCCAAACATCGAGTTCTTCTCCTCCACTCCGTCTGCAGAGAAAACTCTGCCATCTCCATCACCACCATCTCTTCCATCTCCACCTCGAACACCACCACTACCACCTTCCCCCGACAAACTCAGTATTCCATCACCACCCTTGTCTCTTCCTTTCTGATCTGTAGCATCGAGTCCTGATGCTACAAACTCGACAGTGAGAGAAGCTAGGGTTCACAGAAGTCTAGGGCTAGGCCAACAGCGCAACAAGAGCAGGAAGAGCATCAGAGGGACATCAAGAAGTATGGGTCGAGGAGAATTCACACTAAGCTATAAATAGAAACTGATGTAGAATGTTTAAACGGTTCTTGGGTCATCCGAGAAACCCCCTAATTGGGTTAATTTCATGTTGTTTCAATTTCAATTTCATAATTCAGTTTATTTGCAATTTCATGTTTAGTTCCATTTTAATGTTAATTATGTTCTGAGTTCACTGCTAGGGTTAGATGAAACCATTAATTCATTGTTAAGTTCAGTTCAAGTTTTGTTATAGTCTTGTTGTGCTAAGAATGCTAGGATTGAAATTATCCTTCAGGATTGCTTACTCATCTAAGTGATTGATCTGCGGTTAGTTTGTTTTGTGAGAGGACAGCTAATACTATGATTAGATAATTATCTTAGTGATACTAAACCATCCTCCTGAAACAACCCTTTGATGAGCAGCAGGCTTGAACCTTCACTGCCATCTAGATAGTCAGCAAGCCTAGAAGCTCACTGATATCTACACCAGGGACAAGAACATAATGGAACTAGGATGACTTAACTTAAGTTAGTGGTGGATTCAATCCCTAATTCTTTATTTCTTTGTTCTAGTGCTTCACTGCCATTACTTCCTTGGTTCTTTATTTCTCACTGCCTTAGGCTCATTGCCTTTGATTCTCTGCCACTGTCACTTACTGTCACTGCTTAGCTTAGGATACTTCAACTACACACACAAGTCCCTGTGGATTCGACCCGTTCTTGCACAAACTACAACCGACACCGTGCACTTGCGGTTTAACAAGTAGGCTGCTTCATTGTCTTATTTTCCTACATCTTTAAGAGCCTACCAAGTTTTTGGCGCCGCTGCCGGGGACTTGGCGTTGTGTGTTGAAGTTTCTTCGCTTGTATCTTAGCTATTCTTGCACTTTCTTAGCTGTACTTGCATTTATCTTTTAGCTTTTTCTCTTGCTGTTCATTTGCATCATCACTACATCTGCATCTTCTCTGCTCTAGTAGCATTTGCATTTTGCATCTTCTTTCCATACTGTTCTGCATCATAACTTGCATCCTTCAATTAATCTTACTGCCTCCTGCATTCACATAATCTCTGCACTCTCAACTGAGCTGAACTGAAACTGCCAACTCCACTACAGTCCAAGCATATTTGCATTCTGCATTTCTGAACTGCACCTGCATCTGGCATCTCAGTTTTTGCATTTGTGCATCTGGCAGCCCCTTATCAGTCCAACTGCCTGCTCACTTTGATATTCAACTGCATCAGTTAACTGACTGCAACTGCAGCTCTTTCATTTGGCCTGAACTGCACCTGCACTGCCACTGCTAACCAAGCAATTTTGCAGTTTTGCATTCCATTCAGCTCCATCTGCAACTGCACAACTGCATTGCAGTTCTTCAATTTTGCTCACTTTGCCTGTCTTTTTTTGTGTACTGATCACACACATTTGAGTGTACAGGTTGTTGGTGCTGTTACTGAGCAAAGGTGTGAGCTGAGGCAGAAATCAGCCAAATATAACCCAGTTTACTGGGTGTGGTAGTCCAAATACCCTGCTGGGCCTGTTGCTGAAGCCTGACCCTGCTTTGCTGATCAGCTGGGCTGGGCTGGACTTGGTGCTGTTGTGTTGAAGTGCTTGTGGTGATGCTGTTGCTGTGAAGCTGCTGCTGCTATTGTTGTTGTTGCTGCTGCTGTGCTCCTGTTGCTGCTGGTGCTGAGCCTGTGCTGCTGCTGCTGCTTCCTGTTGCTGCTGCCAGCCTCTGGTACTGCTGAACTGTTGCTGTGCTGCTGCCTGCTGCTGTTGTTGTTGTGCTCCTGTTGCTACTCCCTCCTGCTTGCTGCTGTCTGGTGCTGCTGGTGCAAAGATGCTGGGCCAGTTAAAAGCTAAGGAAGATCCAAAGCCCAACTGGGCTTTTGCAACCAAACTGAGCAGCTGGGCTGTGCTTAAGCAAGTAAGCCTAAACCCATTAAGAGAACCCAACCTGTGGGCTTCCATTTTTAATTTGTGGGCTTGTAATAATTTTTTCCATTTTTTTGTTGGGCTTGTAATTTAAGTTAACTTTTGGGTTTGTATTTGAGCTTAACTGTGGGATTGTCCCTATCAAAATTTTGGGTTTCAAAAAAAAAACCCAACAAACAACCTAAACAAGTTTAACTGAACCTACCAACTCAGCTGGGCCTCGTGCATTCCTGGGATTGGTTCGCTGAACTCGTTAGTTGGGCCGTGTACCCAAACTCTAGGCCGAAAGTTGGGCTCTGTTTCACAACAATTTTTCCAAAACCCAACAGTGGGCTTGGCCTTTTATTCCATAAAACCAAAGTTTTCAAAACCAAAGTGTGTTCTTTTCCCATTAGGTCCAAATTTTCTAAAACCCATTAAAAACCAAATTTCTTTTCAAACCCGACAAAACCAAATGTTACCCATAAAAACCAAAATTTTCCCAAAAATCCAAACCCATTAAAAACCAAATTTTGGGCTTTGTAACATAGTTACTTAGCTTTTGAGCCCAATCATGTCTAGATCTTGGTTTACAGTTGGGGAATACAACAAATCCCTTAGAGAACTTGCGTATGGACACACTCCACGTTATGAACCTCCCATAGACCATGATGTCAATAGTTATAGGAATTATTATGGACATTTTCAAAGTCCCGAGCCTCAATACATAAACCCTAATAACTATTCACACATGCATCATTCACAACGTGAAAATGAACATTTTGCTAGTGCCTCACTCACACAATCATCACTGATCGATCAATTAGAAGCTCGAATCGCAGCTTTAGAAATGCAATCACATGAGGAATCTGTCACATCTAATTTTCTTAGGCAACCTGAAATCTATGCATGTCCTGCATGTGGTAGTTTAGACCACCCTGTTGAGAAATGTCATATTTTGCATAATTTTAGGCAATCTAGAGAAAATCCAAGGTATGAAATGCCCATAAATTGTGAGAATGGTAGTCATTGGGACCATAATCAATCCTTTGAGGGTTGCGATCAATATTTTGTAAACCCTAATGACCATGCACACATGTACCATTTACCACAATTTGAACATGAAGAATTTTGTACTCCCATGAATTTAGACTCCACCACAGAAGCTTTAAGACTCAGTAAGCAAAACTTTGATAGATCTACATCACGAATTCATGCATATTTAGATCAGATTTTGCTTCACCTACAAAAGGAGGAAATTCATGAGGAAATGTATGTTGTCCCTAATGAAGTGTCTAGTCCCATTCATGTAAATGATGTTGAATATGAACCTAATTTAGAGGAACATGAATCGACTAATGACACCACCACTGTTAATGAGGACCAATATGCATGCTACCATGATGATGCTTATGATGATTATGATGATATGTTAGAAGAACATGAAAATATTGTGGAACCTGTTGGTTCAAAAACATATGGCTTCTCGCCCTCGACCTTCATGAATGTTGTTTTTTCTAATACTCATTGTAATTCATATGATTTTGATATTGACATGGGATTCGTACAATTATTCTGCGAAGATGAGCATGACATAGGAATAGTTGAATCTTCTGTAGACACTAATGCTAATATGCATGAAAATATATTTGATGTGTCTGATTCTCTACCTAGGTCACATTGTGATATTTCTCCTGATTTGCCGATGCATGAGAATAAATTTGTTGATGATGTTGATGACTCTGATTGTGATCTTGCCAATTTATTTGATGATTGTGAGCATGTTGTGACACGTGTAGAAGACTTAGGAGATGTTGATGTGATTAGTAATGATGTGCCTATCGTCCTACATAAGTCACAATCTGTTGGCCTTCCACCCAACCTAGATTTGGTTTGTACCCATATTGTCAAACCGATTTTTCTGAGAGTCCCTAATCTAGGTTTGGAACTGTGTGCTTCCCAAGTCCTTTTGGACTATTTTGCTTCTAAGTATAATACATTTGAGGAACCACAGTTGTAATTAGCATGTGTACCCGTCCCTAGCAAAGTTCATTTCGAGTTAGACCTTGTACATGATGAACCCCCAAAACTGCGAGATTTTGTTTCCAAAATTTTATCCGTTGAAAAATCCAGGTTTGGGGGTAGCTCATTTTGTTTCACAGCTTCACTTGCATGCCTATCATATTATTATTGTGTGAAGCTGTTGAAACCTCTACACTTTGTCTTTTGGGTTGATCCTCAACTCTTTAGATTGTTAGTGTATGGTGAATTTTTGTATATAATCCAGTAGATAAAATTTCTTAAAAACCTTTTTGTTCCTTTTGTATATATTTTTCTAATCCAATATGATCTCGGCTGACATATGTTGGATTCTTTCCTTGAATAACGGAGTTCTAATATTGCTTTCGCCGAAATCGGGTATTCTCTTTCCTTTTTCTCTACTCAACATGATCCTCTTCATATGTTGTATTATAATTTTGTTCATATTTTGAAACATTGAGGACAATGTTTAGTTTAGGTTTGGGGGTGAAAAGTAGATACTTTGATAATATGCCATAATTGAAAACAAGAACTCCTTCTTTTTGAAAAAAAATTAAAAATGAAAATAAAAAATTAAAAATTGAAAAAAAACATAAAAATGGAGCTCATTTACCTTGAAATGTTGACTCTTGTGCAAATATGTAATTATTAGGAGTCTTAGTCTAGATATTTAGGCACCCTGATTCTAGCACAATTCACATAGTGATAAGAAATTTGCACGCGCACGATCTACCAATACATGTATAGCCTCGATCTTCAAGGTGTTTGATAGGAAGTCACGATTGCCAATCACTTTAGAATACTGAACGAAACTTGACTAGCTTGTTCTTTGGTTGGTTGGGATAGAAGGTGGAGGTTACATTAAGAAAGACAACCATCGAATTTAACTGGGTGCATCAAAAAGGGCTACCTCTTGCAAAGTGTCATGTAATCTTTTGTTTCCTTTTGTATATGTATCAAAAGTGTTTCCTTTTCAAAAAAAAAAAAATGATGTATATATTCAGAAGAAAAAAATCAAAAAAAAAAAAAAAAGAATGAAAAAAATGAAAAAAATGAAAAAATCAATCAAGTATTTATCAATTCCATCCTCTCTTGTTCCAAAAATAAAAGAGAGTAGTCAATGTAAATAAGAGTCATGTAAAGAGTCATTTTTTTGTTTCATTGTAATAAGCAAGGAGGGTGTATGCCATTGATGTACAACGCGAGTAATTGTGAAACACCTCCTACTCATTCACAATTCTCGTAAAGTCCGGACATCTAGCTAGATTTCGACCTTGGTTCTTAGCCTGAGAAACTATCTCTTGGTGATTAGTAGTCATAACATCCGATCTTTCTTTACACATGTGTAGATACACTTTACACTCTTATCACATGTCTTTATTTGTTATCAGTGCTAGGATTGTGCCTTCGATAGCTAGATTGACATCTCCATTTTGCTGTGAGCTTCTACTGACTTGCGCATGTCACATTTGATGGAATCTGAGCTTATATTTTGTCCTAGAACTTTGTAGGTACGTTCTAAGCAAACCTTCACGAGACTTCAACTCGTCCACTAGGGACACTTAGTGGTTTAAAAGGCTTAATCCATACGCTAAATGCATTCGAGAGACCAGCGACAGTGGTATAGGTAGGATTTCCTTAGTTTTGTTTTACTTGAGGACAAGTAAAATTCAGGTTTGGGGGTATTTGATGAGTGCTAAAAAGTACATATTTCTATATATTTTTCTTGGCATTTAACTCATCTTTTGTGCATTAATTCTACATTTTATCCCATATTCTGTGTTTTCGTTGTTTTCAAGAATAAATACTTTTCTTAATTAATTTTGCATTTTTAGGTACTAAATAAAGCCTGGTTGACTCACGGAGCGAAAAGAGCAAAGAAACGGCAAAGACTCCCGCTAGGAGGAAGCGAAGAATGATGTTTGCAAGAGCCGGATCAACTAGAAGTGGGCTTGAAGAGGAAGAATTGTTCTTAAAGAAGATATGGGCTTGGCATACCCAAGACCCAAAACCCTCACCCAAATCCATTTCCTATATCCATACCCGTTTCCCTTTCTAGCCGTCAGATTGGATCATCTCAGCATCCTACGGTCGCAGCATCGCCGTACATCAAAGTCTGAAGCTCCTGTCTAACACTACAGCACCTAACTCCATCTGGAGCCGTCAGCTTCGTTGTATCACTTAATCCAACGGTCGCTCAGAGCTTGTTTACATCGTGCCGTTCGATTCAATTAGTAAGTGATTATCCAACGGATCTCCTCGCTGCGCATCAACTTCTGATGATTCCACTCAACACCTTAGCCATCGAACCCATCGACCTCAAGCCAAACACCCCCTTCTTCCCAAACATCGAGTTCTTCTCCTCCACTCCGTCTGCAGAGAAAACTCTGCCATCTCCATCACCACCATCTCTTCCATCTCCACCTCGAACACCACCACTACCACCTTCCCCCGACAAACTCAGTATTCCATCACCACCCTTGTCTCTTCCTTTCTCGTCTGTAGCATCGAGTCCTGATGCTACAAACTCGACAGTGAGAGAAGCTAGGGTTCACAGAAGTCTAGGGCTAGGCCAACAGCGCAACAAGAGCAGGAAGAGCATCAGAGGGACATCAAGAAGCATGGGTCGAGCAGAATTCACACATGGGTGAGAGAATTTGATTTTCCCCAAATCAATTTAGGGTTTTCAAATTTTAGGGTTTCTCAAAATTAGGGATTTTTTGTAAGCTATAAATAGAAACTGATGTAGAATGTTTAAACGGTTCTTGGGTCATCCGAGAAACCCCCTAATTGGGTTAATTTCATGTTGTTTCAATTTCAATTTCATAATTCAGTTTATTTGCAATTTCATGTTTAGTTCCATTTTAATGTTAATTATGTTCTGAGTTCACTGCTAGGGTTAGATGAAACCATTAATTCATTGTTAAGTTCAGTTCAAGTTTTGTTATAGTCTTGTTGTGCTAAGAATGCTAGGATTGAAATTATCCTTCAGGATTGCTTACTCATCTAAGTGATTGATCTGCGGTTAGTTTGTTTTGTGAGAGGACAGCTAATACTAGGATTAGATAATTATCTTAGTGATACTAAACCATCCTCCTGAAACAACCCTTTGATGAGCAGCAGGCTTGAACCTTCACTGCCATCTAGATAGTCAGCAAGCCTAGAAGCTCACTGATATCTACACCAGGGACAAGAACATAATGGAACTAGGATGACTTAACTTAAGATAGTGGTGGATTCAATCCCTAATTCTTTATTTCTTTGTTCTAGTGCTTCACTGCCATTACTTCCTTGGTTCTTTATTTCTCACTGCCTTAGGCTCATTGCCTTTGATTCTCTGCCACTGTCACTTACTGTCACTGCTTAGCTTAGGAAACTTCAACTACACACACAAGTCCCGGTGGATTCGACCCGTTCTTGCACAAACTACAACTGACACCGTGCACTTGCGGTTTAACAAGTAGGCTGCTTCATTGTCTTATTTTCCTACATCTTTAAGAGCCTACCAGTTGGAAAAATAGCTTCCTCTATCGCCTCAGCAATGGGGTTTAGCTCCTCATATTAATCATGATATCAAAATATGTGTTTGTTGCTCAAAAGATGATTAAAAGAGTGAAAAGTAATAACACAGACTGTTTGCAACAGTGTATTGGTGTTGCAAAACAGCTGTTACAATGGAACTGTTACAGAAAACTGTTGTAAGTACTGTTGCTTTGTCGCTGATTTTAAGACCCTAGAATACGACTGTCCTGCACAGCTTAATGTTCTTCAGCTGTTAAACAACGACACTGTTCTGCGATTGTGTCTCATGCTTCAATGTTCTTCGCGTTCTTCCTCTTCAGCAGCAGCAGCAGCATAAACAGAGTTTGGTAAAGCTCTGATTTCTTCTTCTCTGGCTCTCCTTAGGTTCCCAAACTCTCGACACCTCTTCTATATGACCCAAGACATCTATTTATATCAAAAATACCGATTAAATCTCTCCCAAATCTTCCAAAATCTCTTTCCTTCTCTTCACGGCAAAGTTGCGGCAATTTCTTGTTTTAGAATTTCTACGCGTTTCTGAGCTTTCCTTTTTATTCTAAACTCTTCCTTTGATAGATACAAATCTTTGGGAAGGTTTACAGCACTTTAATCTATCTAAAATTCCCTGAAACAGGTCACACACGTGACTTTCCATATTTTCTGTTGTGATAAAAATCCGTCAATTGAGCCCAGTCTAATCGATTTAAACACCCATATCAGATTCCTAGACCCATAAGGAGTCTATCCTATGAAAATCAGAGGTTTAATCGACCTCAAACTCCTCCAAATCAGGAACCCTGAAATATGTTCTTCACTGCACCTATTTTCCCGCCAAAACCTGGTTTTTGAAATGTTGAAGATGGTTGCCCCTTATCCAGGGTAGGGGTGCGATTAGCAGCTGCCTGGAAATGGGATGCCCCTTAGTAATTAGGTTATCCCTTATCCAAAGTGAGAATCCGAATAGCAAATGTCCTCCGGGTGCTTTCCGACAACTTTTCGAGCCAATTTTTCCAAAAATGTTTATTAGCCAAAAATACCTACAAATAAATAAAACACCATAATAAGTACAAAATGAGCCCTAACAATATATAGAATCGAGACAAATCGGACACAAAAATGTGTCTATCACTAGTATTATTAGACTCCTTATCACACACCAGCAAAATAGGACAATGATCACTAGCATGAGGAAGAAGATGATAAACTACACAGTTAGGAAAAAAAATTTGCAGCCAATCACCATTACAAAGATCCCTACCTAATCTTTCTAGGATCAAACTAGGAATACTTATTTTATTGGACCAAGTATAGGGGTTACCTATAAAGGAAACATCACTTAGATTGAGATTATCCAGATTTTCATTCACAAAGTCCAGATTAACTTGACTAGGGGCATTACCACCTAGTTTATCATCTTTATGAGTTATAAAATTTAGATACCCAACTGTAACCCAAGGGAAATGATAAGAAATTGCTAACCTATAAAGGAAATTCCATTGTTCAGAAATGTCATCATCGTTTAAAGCACCATACATAAGAATGACTAGAGATTTGTTACTTCTGGCATCAACTTGCATATGGCAATCAATAAAATTCCGATTAGCATTTACAATGTCCAGAGTAATACCATCTTTCCACATTAAAAACAAACCACCTGAGCACCTATTGGATTAACAAAACAGTAGTTCATGTACCCAAGGTTATGAGTATATTTAAGCATTTTAGTGTTATTGTTTTTGGTATCAGCAAGAAAAATCAAGTCAGGGTCATTGGATTTAACTAGGTCACTAAGGTGAAATCTAGTATACTTGTTACCAAACCCTTGGACATTCCAAGCTAACACTTTCATCAATCACATAATTAATGAATCAAAAAATGTAACAAAGGCGACGTTCGATGTCTAATGTTCAATTACAGTTCCCAAAATCATTATTTTTCTAATTACAGTTCCCTTCTATCAATTAAAACTAAAGAATAAGATTACATTTCTGATGAAATTTAGAAAAAAAATAAAATTGGTCAAATTGGTCGTGGATACTAACCTTTGAATCCGATGTTGTGTCTTTCTTAGAGATAAATTCTACAGTGATCCTGTTCAAAAGTAAAAATTACAGAATTGTTAGAATCTGAAGAAAATAAAATTTGAAGCAAGAATTGAAATCTAAAGCGAGCTAATACAAAAACGAGCTACAAAAAATTCAAGCAATAACAAAATAATGAACCTCATTTTTCATATTATTTTCTTTAATTTGTTCATACCATAATTTAAAATATAATAAGTCTAAAATACCAAAATAAAATAAATAAAGCCAATTTCTAATTTTGTTATGTCTTGATACCTAATATAAAAAATATCTTCGACCACTAATTACTGTGAAATGAAAATAATATAGCTTTCTAAAATTAAAAAAGTTTTACTCTTATTAGGATGTAATTTCTTAAACTAATTATTTTTTTCCTAAATCGAAACTTAGGAAATAATTACTAATTTTGATATGCTCGATATTTTTTGGCAAAGATATTACGGCAATTAATGTGAATATCCAAAAAGTAGTGGATATCCAAAATCATAAATATTACATAACATTTAATTGATGTTGTTTCCTAAATAGATTTTTTTTTTAATGGAATCTCTAAGCTTGATGACTCCCTATATAAGCATCCAAGCTAAGGCCAAACCTTCGTCGTTTCCACGTTGATCTTTTGATTTTTTTTTCCAGGTTGTTTCTTTTGATTTTGCGAACCTTTTTTCTTCTTAATGGGTTTTTTCTCTTCTTGCGATTTAGGGATGGTTCTCTATGTAACCTTTCTTTGTTTTTTTGTTTCCTAGGTACCCTCGAGTTGTTGTAACCGGGTTCATTTAGCAACATCAAGGTATAGATTCATCATCCTAATATTATTAAACAGTGAAATCTTTCGGTTCACTTTTCGATTTTTTTAAATATTTTTCATCATTTTTGTTTAGTGATGCAGACGTTAGTATCTGTTGTTTTTGGGTTTGAAGTTTTTGTTATATTCGTTTTTGATTTTTTGACAGATGCACAACTGATTTTTGTGTTTTGGGGCTTCCGTTAGAAGAAAGAAAAGAAAAAGGCAACAATTTTGATTTTGATTTTACTTTTGCTTATTTTATTTTTATTTAATATAAAGTGTGTAAAAAAGAAAGGAAACCATCCAGTAAGGAATTTCGGAGATCGATGTCACAAGTATCTAAACAGTTGTTGCCTGAAATCATTACAACTGTAAATTGTTTCATCGGCACTACCTAAAAATTTATAGGTGGGAAGCCAGAATTTTGAAGACGCTGGCAGTCACCAGGTTAATTATTTTATGAGTTTATTTTGACTTAGGGGGAGTATCCGACCCAAGTGCCATGGCCTTGGCTCAAAAATCGATTTACGGTTATTGAGGACAATTTTTTATTGCTTTTTATTTATTATTACTTTTTTTTTGTATATAATAAATATTTTATTCTTTTTTTATATACCAAAAATAATGTATTTTTTTTCTTGACAGGCTAAAGCCGGACCCAGGTCCCTACCCAAATTCGACCAGATGGACTAGCGTCACTGCTAGACCCAATCCCGCGAAGCCCCTATATACAACTAAATTAAATACAAACCTCTACTGCGTGGGGATCGAACCCTTGACTTCCTCCTTACTGGAGTTGATGGGATACCACTGAACTATGCTCTTGGACCCAAAAAAAAATGTATTTAATTTGGCTTATCTAACAAAGTTTGTGTATGCTCCAAACGTGTTAAATATCTTGCATAGGGTGTTTAATGTATTGGATTGAGATCCAATAACAAAAGGGTTTGACAAACCACTTTAACAAATTTCATAGACCATTCGATGAAGATAATCCTATGATCCATTTTATGATGACGTGGAAACTTAGTATTAATCTTTTTCTTTTAGCGATGAAGATAAACATATGGTCCATTTTATGATGACGTGGAAACTTTGTATTAATCTTTTTCCTTTATCTAAGTTAGCCGAGCCAAATTTCATCTTTTATTTTCGGAAATACGAAGATTTTTTCTATATTTTCTCTACATCAAAACCGTATCTCAATTAACTGATTAAGAAAATCTTTCCGGTAAAATAAGAATTATCTTCTTCTTCAAAATCCATGGTAAAAGATTGTTTTAGAAGATCGAAAAAACAGTGAAGAGTTTTATCTGTGTTTTATCCCTTATCAAAAGAAACATTGTTCAAAGTACCACCTTTGGTACTAGACGAGAAATCATAATGGTGAACAAACAAAAAATATTGCTTCTTAGCAAATGTTCCATGTCCACCACTGGATAGATTAGTGCTTCTTAGCAAATGTTCGGTTGCAGCACAAAACCTATGAGTAAATTATGGTAAAAATAACCGGAATTAATTAAAGACTACTTTACTACTTTAAGCAATTAGTCTTAATTTTTTTTTAATATTCGAAGAGCGCAATTACTAAAACTGAGTTGCAAATGCGATTAAAAAGGAATGTTCTTTTTTTCGAAATACAAAGCTAAGGCACAGAAGTACCGAAACATGATACTAGAAAAGTAGCCAAACAAGAGTCAACGCGGAGGAAGATAATTAGAAAATACGAGAATGATACTAGATAGTGCTTTTAATATGGAGAAAATATAGGAAAAATCTTGATACTTTCCTTTAAGAAAAAAGGAAATCTGACTCGGCTAACTTTTTCTTTGAGCAGAAAAGGGCAATGTTTTATTAAGGAGAAAAACAGCTAGAGGACCAGCCCATTTACAAAAATTACAAATAATTTAGATCAAAGCAGTTCTCAGTGGTTAATACCTAGAACTTCCTTCCAGTTCATAAGAAAATCTCCAAAGATTACACAATGAAACCATGAGTGAATTGAACCCCATTGAAAGAGAAGTCTTTTGATCTCTATTATGAGCATGTCTTTATTTCTTTCTTTCTTTTTTGTCATTACTCTTCGGTTTCTTTACCCCCAAACTGCCCAACAGATTGCAAAGGGGATCATATACCACACTTTCTTTGCCAAACCACTATTATGATTGGAATTCCATTATTTAAACTGCAGCTGTATGTTATCCTTGTGCATCCAATCTCACTCCATAGGAATGGTGAAGTAATCCCAAATTTCTTTTGAAAAATGGCAATGTAGCAGAGTATGTTTAATATCTTCTTGAGTAGAGTCGCAGAAAGAACATAATGTATCTGTAACTTGACACTCTCTTCTTAATAAATTATCCATTGTGGCATAGCATTATTAACTGCTATCCAAGCCAGTAGTTGTGCTTTGGGAGTAACTTTTTTCACCCACACATATCCAAAGTCGTCTGAAGTTGTTAGTTGTTGGTTCTGCATTATCCAATTATAGCCTTCTTTTACAGTGTAGCTAGAGGAGAGAAAATAGCTGACGGAGTCTGCAGATTCATCATCAACTGTAAGGGGGGAGCCTAATAATGATATCAAGTTGGATAATTCAGTTGTTACCTCTATATTGGGAGGATGTTGCAGTTGAATTCTCAATCTTCCTTCATAAATTAGATCAGGCACCTTTGCATTTTTGAGTGAAGCTGCTTTGAAGGGTTTTTTTTTAGACTCACAATATGGAATCTTGTTGTTCCAAGGATCCTTCCAGAATCTAATGTCTTTTTCTGACCCAATATGCACTATGGAATTCCAATGTACAATTCCTCTCTCATTTTCAATTCCTTTCCAGAAACCTCTGCCATAAGAAGAAGTATAGGCATTAGGGAAAATGTCATCTTTCTCATAATCTGTTTTGTGTTGAATTATTTTCCTCCACAATGCTTCTTTTTCCTGGGTATATCTCCAACTCCATTTGGACAATAAATCTTTATTGGTAGCTTCGAGGTTTCTAATTCCCAAACCACCAAACTTCTTAGGCTTTTGCACTCTATCCCAGCTAATCCAGCAAACTTTTCTTTTTTCTACTGAAGCTCCCCAAAGAAAGTCTCTCATGCATTTTACCACTTATTTTTCAACTGAAGCTGGCATTTGAATCAACGACATGAAGTAGATAGGTAATCTTGCTAGTGCACTATTTATCAGCTCAATTCTTGCATATTTGGATAGAAATCTTCTTCTCCATTTTGCTAGCTTTGATTTGAATTTTTCCAGAATGTCATCCCAAATGCTGGTTTGTTTTCTTGTTGCACCAAGTGTCATTCCAAGATATTTGATAGGTAGCACTTCAACTTTACAGTTGAGTATCCTTGTTAAATCATTAATTTTATGATCAGCCCCAATACTAATCAAAACACTCTTCTCCAAATTTACTCTAAGGCATGTGATTGCTTCATAAACTTGAAGTATCATTAATAAGTTCTCCACTTCCTCCTCTTTTGCTTCTATGAAAATTAGTGTGTCATCAGCAAATTACAAGTGTGACACACTGATATCTGGAAGTACTTTGAACCCTGAGATCATTTGAAGTTGCTCTGCTCTTCTAAGAAGTCGTGTCAGAATTTCAGCCACTAGGATGAAAAGAAAGGGAGATAATGAATCTCCTTGCCTGAGCCCTTTGTTTTTTTGAATTGCTTGGAAGGTTTGCCATTGATCAGGACAGAAGATTGAGCAGAAGAGAGACACCACATTATCCAATTCCTCCATTTGTCCCCAAATCCAGCACTCTTTAGAGCATAATCCACACAAAACCTATTAATATTGTCAAAAGCTTTTTCAATGTCAAGTTTGCACAAGATTCCTGGTTTCTTGGATTTTAATCTGGCATCAATGAGTTCACCTGCAATGAGTATACCATCTTGAATTTGTTTTCCTTGAATAAAAGCACCTTGATGCTCACTGATGAGTTTAGGAATGATTATCTTCAATCTTGCTGCTAGCAGCTTGGAAATAATTTTGTAGATGCACCCCACCAGGCTAATGGGTCTGAAATGTTGTGGTCTGCTGGCATCTTCCTTTTTGGGAATAAGACTGATGAAGGCACAATTCAATCTCCAGTTCAGCTTCTCTTCTTCATAAAATTCTTGTATCACAGCTAGAATTTCAATTTTGATCACTTCCCATGCTATCTTGAAAAACTCCATTGGGTACCCATCTGGACCTGGAGATTTGTTCAAGCCACAATTCTTAATGACTTTCCACACCTCTGATTCCTCAAATGACCTTTCTAGCCATTCTTGGTCTTCAATAGATATTTTAGCGCAATCAGTGTCTTCTAATTGAGGCCTCCAAGAGTGGTGTTCAGTAAAAATATTGGAGAAATGTTCATAGAACTTATTTTGAATATCTTGCTGGTTGAAATTGTCCTCTCCATTAATCACCAGTTTGTGAATGGTATTTCTCCTTCTTCTTCCATTTGCTAATTGATGCAGATATCTTGTATTTTTCTCCTTCCTTGAATTGCACAATTTTAGCTCTGGCAAGCCATTTTCTATGCTCATCAAATCTAATCTGTTTTATTTCTATTTTGTATTGTGCTCTGGCGGCGAATTCTTCAGTGATGAGTTTGCCTTCTTCTTCCTTCAGATTAAGCTCATCTATTTTTGTCTTCAGAGAAATCTAGCTTCTTATCTTTCACTTTTCCATATTGCTATTTCACCCACGTTTTTATGAAATACTTCAAGTTTTGTAGCTTTTTTGCTAGAACGAAGCTAGGTGTACCACCGAATATCATTGAATTCCACCAAATAGCAAGATTTCTAAGAAAAGTTTTGTTATGTAACCAGCAAGTCTCAAGCTTAAAAGGAGGATTAGAGTGTCTCACATTACCTGTAGAAAGTAGAATATAGGAATGGTCAGAGACATCTCTGGAAAGAATAGACTGATCAGTATTTGGATATTTGGCTTCAAAATCTGGAGATATGATAATTGTGTCTAATCTGCAGAGAATTGGGTCTTCTTGCATATTAGACCAAGTGTATAATCCCCCCCTCCCCCCCCCCCCCCCCCCCCCCCATGTAAGATCAATGAGGTCTTGATAAGCCATAAACTCATTGAACATCCTCTTCCCTAATCTTGAGCCTTCTACTTTATTTCTCTCCCAATTTCTTCTAATTGCATTGAAGTCTCTTGCCATACACCAAGCTCCAGTAATCCATACAGCAGTGGTGTCCATCTCTTCCCAAAAATCCTTTCTTTCTTCCACATGACAAGGAGAATAGACATTTGAAAGTGTCCACTCAAAATTGTCAAGTTTATTTTTGAATTTTTGACTTAGAGTGTTGGCTGAAACCACTTCATCAATGCATTCCAATTTTTCTGCATCCCCTGGCTCGGCTAACTGAGCCGAAGGGAAAAAAAGTAGTTATTTTGCCACATCATTTTAAATATAGGCCATGTGATCACCCTTATTAAACGGTCTATGAAATTTGTTAAAGTGGTTTGTCAAACATTTTTGCTACAAGATCCCGACCCTAATGTATTTGGTCGAGTGGTTTGCAACTCAACGGTAGTACTGTTTTTCATTTGTTGTCACCATAATGTTATCCTCGGGACCAATTTTATATTTTCCATAGCGTGAAATATCTTGCATATGAGGAACATCCATTGTATTTGCTTTAGTATGTAAGTGGAATACTGAGCTTCGGCATATTGAATAAGATTTAGCCAAAATTCCACTACACAAACTCACTTTTTCAGGTTTGTTATATTTTCTCATCCTGCTCAGCGATCTTTGATGAGATGGTTTAATTAACCTAATGTTTGGTTCATGTTTTCTCAGGGAATGATTGTTATAGGCTGGAATGGATGAAGAACATGCAAGTTGTGACAATGGAAGACCAAAAAGAGTCCCTATACGAGAATTGGCCATCTTGGACATGAGGTTACTATGCCAAAATCAATATCCCAAGAACTCATGTGGTCTCCCTAACCAATGTATATGCAGGATCTTGATTATGTACATGTACGATGTACGAAAACAGAAAGACAGCGGTTCAAGGTGATCAACATGGACCATGATAGTTTTCAGAATGGCCAATTAGGTACTAAATTGTCAACGAATGTAGTACTTCACAGTTTGTTGGAAGATATAACAAGGTACCTTCATAACTAAATTATTTCATTTTAAAATAAAAATGAAAGACTGCTTTGTTTTCTACAGCAAAGTATGAGGTGACCTCAAATAAAGCGTCCAAGGTTTTTACCAACATCGACATGCCTGAGGTCGCAGAAATGTATAGGGGTGCACGTACCCTATCCATATCTGCCAATCCTACCCTACCCGCCAGTGTTTTAATCGTATCCTATCCTACCCACTATTTGGCGGGTAGGGTAACGAATAAAGATTTTCTTAACCGCCGTTAGATGGGTAGGGTGACGGGTAAAGTTCGAAATTATCCTACCCTACCCGCCTATTTATCTAACAGCCTATTGTGAATATGGATGAAGTGTCAGCTACCATTAAGCAAAGTATATGTTGTTAGTTTCCAGTTCTGATTGCTGTACATAATTTTTCTGTCACTGTTTTGCATTTTACATAATTTTCTGTCACTGTCTTAAGTGTCTCAGTTTCGGCCATTTTCTAATTTCCCTTGGAAGCTCACACTTGTTTCCAAAATCAACCATCTCTAAATTACATGGGTATATGCAAGATTCAGGCAATGCTGTGACTCCCGTACCTTTCAGATCAAGGCACCTTAACCTTGTTAATGCCCCCAAGCCTGTAGGTAATGCTTCCAGCATCGTGCAATTGTTGCATTCCAACATGCTTAAATTTTCGATGCAAGTGATCGAATCAGGCAACCCCTGCAGTTCTTGTGGATGAAATATTAAGGAACTTCAAATTTTGTAAAGACCCCAAATTTGCATGCAAAGCTTCACATTGAGAACAACCATTGAGATCGAGTGTTTGCAGATTAATGAGCCCAACAATAGAGTCAGGTAGCATTTTGATATCCGAAAACGAGAGATCCAAATGCCTTAGATTTTTCAACGACCCAATGCTTTCAAGAATTTTACTAACGCCAATGCATCGCTGAAGCACCAGCGTCTGGAGATAGTAAAGCTTGTGGATGGATATAGAAAAAAAAACGGTTATACCCGCCACCCTATCCTATCCGACCCGCCAATTAATGGGTAGGGTAGGATTTTACCCGTTTAGTGGCGGGTAGGGTGACGGGTAAAAGATTTCTTACCCGCCAGTCAGCGGGTAGGGTGGCGAAATAGGTCATATCCTACCCACCCTACCCGATGTGCATCCCTAAAAATGTATATAAAGTAACAAGCTCATGGTGACGAGAGGCTCGAAGTTTTCTAAATTTTAAGTATGCATTTCTTACTAACGGAATTCACCCCAAATATATAGCATATAGAGGAGAAAATAGTTTCTGATATTAAAAAATCTTTAGCGTAACGAGGAAAACGAGGTGGTCGATCATCAACAACAACACCCAGCTACATCAACAACAAGAGTTTGATACAAACCCATCTTTTATTTCGAATATTGTCTTAGATGATAGAAATGAGGTAACTTATACCCGCGCTGTTAGAACTGTACTTCGCAGCTAAATTTTATAAATAAATGGATTTTTTCAAAAGAAAGAAAAAATATTGGTGGTGGTGCCCCAAGCCTTTGCTTATACCCACGCTGTTAAAACTGTACTTCGCATCTAAATTTTATAAATAAATGGGTTTTTTCAAAAGAAAGAAAAAATATTGGTGGTGGTGCCCCGAGCCTTTGCAGTTGTGCAACGTAGAGGCGACGTATGAGAACCTAGCAGCAACTCCCCTATGAAAAATAATAATTTAATATCGTGTGAGAAAATGACTCACATAAGTACAAATACTACACTTGATCTTAGCCAAAAGGCCGAGAAAGGGAATTTCAAGACTAATTACATAGCCGTATAAAATTCAAAAACCCTGCCAGTTGAGACAAGAATTTTCGCACAAATATTGGACATAAGATTACACGTTTCTGTACATATCATACATATTCTGTAAGCGAAAATCTAGGAAAAAAAAATAAAACCCAAGGTCTAAAACTATATATGCCACTCAATTTCATAAGCATCTATAAACCGAAAATATATAGGCTGCATGTTTAGTAGAGAGAATGAAATCAAAATCAGCATTTACCAATAACATTTACCAGGAACATCTCTTTAAGCATTTATAAAATAGACATATATGCCTTCACTGATGGTAAAAGGTCTTCCTATATGCTGCATTTCGGAGGTAATGACGCACAAAGGTCTCCTCCAACGTAAGGGCCCAATTGAGGAAGTATATAAGTGATTAGGGAGGATAACCTACAGACAAGTTTCACTAAAAAAGACATTCAGATCTGGTTCTAAATAAAGAGGTTGAAGACATTGCATCATAAAAGATGGAAATTAACCACATAAGTCAAGAGGTTGGAAAAATAGTGTTACAAATATTAAATGGCAACAAAATTGAATATGTATCCACTAAGGCAGTATTTATGTCATATACATTCCACTAAAGTAGTACAATAGGCTCGACCTCTCGACGAAGGTAGATCACCTAAGCATGCTGCTTTTGGTTTTGCGGGTTGTGAGACCGAAAATAAAGAAAATTCATAAGAATTAGGACGATATTAAGTATTATTGACTCCAAAACTTTTAATAAACAAAAATCATAAACTATCACAGCAGGATTATGAAAAAGAAAAGACAAAGAAAATGAGCAATCCAAAATACTACCCATTTAAGCAAGATCGCACATTGATGGATCTTCAAACAAATGGGTTCAAGACAAACATATAGAGGAATGGTAAATGATCTTGGTCTTCTGAAGCACATATTCTTTTCTTTTTGCGCACTATGAATAGTACTGTACCTGCATAGGATAATGATATTACACATGTCCGATCCAAGACTTAAGTGATTATGTCAATCTAGCGATATGATTTTGTATACGCCAATATCCTGAAAAGCTTAGGATTTTTCCCCTTAACAATTGTTTTCTTCTTTAAAGTCAACATATCCAGATGTACATCACCAATTTGCTTCGAACATGGGTAAAAATGAAAGACCCATCTTCTACGAGACGTATGGTATTATTATTTAGTAGCACACAATAGTATCATGTGTAGCTTCAAGGCATTGCTTTTGGTTAGTCTACTAGAAATTCATATGTTGGCTACATGTACTAGAGCAAAAAAAACATTTAACAACTATATATTACTAGATGAACTCACTGTGGTGGCCGACCGAAGAAAGGGAGAGAAGTTTGGAGCGCTTTGGTGGAAAATGGAAATGTAGGGGTTGGTTTTTTGTGATAGTTTTGTAACAGTTTCTGCAATAAATTTTGTAACAATTATTTAATAACATGTATAAACGTAATATGTATGTAATAATTATTTTGTAACATATTTATGAAACAATTTTGTAATAACGACATCAGTTTTAGATGGGGTGGCTGAATTCAGCTGGTAATCATTGGCAATGTAGGTGATGGTTTTCTTGCCATTTTCATGCCACCGTTACCATCAGTCGTTTCGACTTCCGATCATTTTGATCGCGCCTAACCGTAGACGGAGTTGATGACTCTCTGATTACCGATCCAATTTCATGGAAAAAAGACTAATGGGCGTTCAGTTTTTGCGATGAAAATCCAAAGCATCGTTACAAACAGACTTCATTTTGCTCCACATGGGGTCTTTTTTTGACTTTTTTCTGAACACATAAAAGGACCCTCGCCGATCACCCAATTAAATTAATATTATTAGTGAAGTAAATATTAGTTGTTTCAATGGTGTATTTCCTTCAAGGAATTTGAAAATGTAACCTACAATATTGTTATTAAGAATGAGAACCGGAAGAATGTATACTTCAACCCACCATAATTTTTTGCGAGGCTCTTTGCTTTATGGGTCACAGACGGCATGTTACCTTGGTTTTATCCCCACTTTTCTATTTCCATTCTCCTTTTCTGGTACAGTCTTTCTATACCCTTTTCTAATCAATATTTTTTTCATTGTCGATCCAGAGGAAGAAAAAAAAATAAAAACTATATATAGGATGAGAAAAAATGAACATTATATACACATAATGCCAAAGTATATAGTACAAATATCATACAAGAAAAAAAAATATATCATTGTAGAAATCTGAGGAAAATAAAATTCCCCTTGTTGATCTTATAGTTCGCCAAGATTGAAATATAAAAATTTCATAAAACTCGATCCTCCAAAAATGCACAAGAACATTCTATAGAAAATTTACGCGATGAAATGTTGAATATCTCCAGGTCAATTTTCACCTGTAATACACCAGATCATCTTACAACTCACGGATACACATATACTCACCCAAATTTCACCAATTATTTACACGGACACAAATTCCATTAATCTATGGGTTGACGTTATTTTGACATTTCAATCCTCTTATTTTTTGCACACATATAATCCACCATATATTTATTGACTTCACAAATACATATACATTTATTTACACGCAAAAAATGAGAAAAATCACGGGTTAAGATAAGATGATTTCTAAATTGCAGTTTCGTGGTAGAGAAAATGAATAGGAAAATTTATCATGGAAAAAATAAGTGAAAGAGGACACAATGCATCCAATGTGAAATAAACCAATGAAATAGTTATCTCTGAACGTACATTATATAATCTTATTTATGGATTTCGTATGTACGATTTTTACTGCAAATATTGTTTTTCAAAGTAATTTTATTTTTTAGACAATTGTAGTTCTTAATCCTGAAAGATATCGATGTAACTTTTAGTGAAAATTGGTTTTATGAAAATAATTTGAAACTAAGCTATGATTATCAATTACTAGTGGTTTTTAATTTATTGACACATGGTATCTAAACACGCTATTTTTGGGGTTACAAGCTTATTATACTTTCTTAACTTTTTAATTAAACTTTTATTTTTAACTAAAATAAATTTTTAAACATGAATCCAATATTTCATAAACAAAAAAAAAAAAAAAAAAAAAAACATGCATCACATGGGTGAAAAACTAGTCTTATTATAAATGCAAATATGCTATAGTTTTTTTTTTTTGATGCTAAGAAAATTTTATTGATTTTAAGAGGTTTCAGGATTAAAAATCCTGGATAACAGAAGTTCAAAATCATAGGCATTACTACTATAATCCTCAATTACAGGCTTTTCTTTTCTAACCCTCTTTGATATGAAATCCGATGTATGATTCTCATTTCTAAGAATGAAAATAAAATGGCATAACTGAAAAGAACTTGAAAATTGTTTTATGTCTCTCACTAGCTTTCTATTCTCCCATCTAGTTAGCAGAGCAACATTATTAAGAGTGTTAACTACGTTTTCGGAGTATGAGATAATCTGAATTTTTTCCAGCTCCATCACTTTGGCCCAGCTTAACGCTTCCCTGATAGCCATACATTCTCCTTCCTCGACATCTAGTACTCCAACTTCATAGGTTCCTTTAATTCCTGTGCGTTCACCTGCAATGTTACACAGCACTAGTCTAGTGCCACAATCATTAGATAACTCATCAAAAGATGCATCTGCATATATAGTCATTGTGTCTGATAAGTCAGGAATGACTAAATTACTTTCATGTCGTGTGACAGTAGGAGATGTAGTTACACTATTATGCATTACAGGTTTAAAGCTCACCAAAGTGTAATTAATTCTAGATGCAGTTTCAGTAGGGTTTATAGAATCGTCCTGAAAAACGCAGTCGCAGCGTTCCTTCCAGATTATCCAGCAACCAACCATTAATAATGATCTCCACGTTTGCAGTTCTTCAATTCCATCATTCTCGACTCCTTGAAACCAGGATATAATCCATTCCCACACTGTGATAATTTATGCTGATCTGATCTATACTAACATTGAGAAGACGCCATACTGCTCTGGCATGGTTGCAGGAGACGAGTAAATGATAAAGAGATTCAGCTTCTGTATTACATATACCACAACCAACATCAATAGAGCTCATGACCTGAGAGAGCCGTATTCTGGTTGGCACTATGTCTTTGAGACATTTCCATATAAACAATTTTACCCTGTGAGGTACTTTCATTTTCCATAATGACTTCCAGATAGCTTGAGGAACAACACTAATTGCAACCTGATTTTGAATTCTTGGCTCCATCAACTTTTTGTAAGCACTTTTTACAGTGAAATTGCCTTCTTTCGATGGCATCCACCTAATGACATCATCTTCCAAAAATGATAACTGCATTCTAGTTATTTTGTTTACTACATCTGGTATGAATAACTCATTTAACAGAGGCACATTACATGTATTAGTACCTGGGATTATGAGTTCATAAACAAACTCGTACTGAAGATGATACAGATGTAGAGGTTCCAATTTGTCTTCAGGATTGATCACCCATCTGTCAATCCAAATTTTTATGGTTCTGCCAATATTTATTTCCATGCAGTAATGTTGTTGGAGTATTGATAAACCTTTCTCAATCCCCTGCCATACCCAAGAAGAGCCATTTTTTCCACCATTCAAGTGCAAGAAATTATCCCTCTTGAAATATTTTGCCTTGAGAATTCTGTGCAATAGATGATCGGATTGTTGGTTGATTCTCCAAGCTAGTTTTGTTAATAGTGCATGGTTAAGCATTTCTAGGTCTCTAAATGCTAAACCCCCTAAATCTTTAGAGAGACACATGTTTTCCCAACCAATTAGATTCAAGCCTCTATTTGTTTTATGCCCCACCAAAACTGTCTTTGGATTGTATTAAGCTTCTTGAGAAGTTTCTTGGGTAACTTAAATGTACTCATTTGATATGTAGATATGGTATTCAGAACCGCTTTGACCATTATAGGCCTTCCTGCTTGATGAAGAGTACTGCCTTGCCAGTTTCCTAACCTCCTCTCAAATGCTGTTTGAATATCTTTAAATGCAAGAGCTTTAGATCTTCAACGTTTTGGTTTTGCAAATATGCTATAGCTAATGCTAACATATGTATGGTATGAAATCGGGCAACCAATTACCTTTATCATCTCCCTAGTAAAATATATTTCCTCATAAAGCTTATTATTCTGAAATCACATTTTGAGTTGTACAAATTTAATGCCATGGTCTGAGGTGAATCCTATAAATGGCTCTTCGAAAGAGAATTCTCAATATCAAAAAATTTCCAGAGCAAAAAAGTGAGTTAATATCAGACTATTAAGCATAAGGGAGTTATGTTTGGAATGGAGGGGAAACATATAAATGGCTCTTCAGACTATTAAGCATAAGTGAGCAAAAAATGGAGGGGAAACATATGAAGATGGCTTTTGTGATGATGGCGCTTATGTTTGGAATGTGTGTAGAGTTGAGTTCAGCATTGGGATGTTTTGAAAAATGTGTACGTCTCATGTGTGCTTCCGGAAAAGATAAGTACTGCCCAGTTATGTGTCATGCAAGATGTGGTCGTACGATATCTTCTGCTCACGATTACTGCAAGCTTGGTTGTGCAGTCTCAACCTGCATCATCGGAAGCACTCCTGAAAACCTCCGTGGAAATGAAGTAGACAAGTGTATGAATTCTCTTTGTGCTAAAAGATGTAATAATTAGAAATAGAATTAGTTGGTACGTATTATTCAGTATCAATCTGTTCTTATTTATGAATAATTGCATTCAACTTTTCTTTTGCTTATAATTAATATGCAAATTTGTTCTTGTTTTCCATATCATCTCATGCAGTGAATTGCCACAAGAAAACTCCTAGACAACCATATTACACGGTAATTTAGGGCTTCAAACAAGAACTATCGGTTATATACTACAGTCCACGGCCAGCAAATGCCAGGGAACAACAAAGTTACGACATGCCTATTTTCACTGTGCCGTGCGCTCTCAGAGACAGTGCTCGCCGACTCACCGTATTACAGGTTTATTTACCCTTGTTAAAAAAGATCGTATCATTTCCGGACGTTCTTAAATGCAAAACGGAGTTTTTGTTTTACCGACTTTTAGAAGAAAATAAATATTATGACGTCAGATACTAAATTTGCTGACTGGATAACATGTGGATGTTGAGCCATCAAGAGAAAGAAAATTGTCCAAGTGTGACCGACTGGCAGTCCTACACCAAGTGATATGATTGAGTTTTATTAGTGGTAGTTATGACCGTTAGTAGTAAGTTATGATACTCAATTTCAGTCGTTTCCACCTACTTCATCTATCTTTCTTTTTCTTTCGGAATCAAATTCTTAAAATTACAATTTTACGAAATAAACAACTTCAATTTTATGTTGTTCAATGTTTTACCGGAGGTTCTCTTGTGGAAGCCGAGCTCCCGTTTTTTTTCGAAGACAAGGTCATATTAAGAGAAAAAAATTCACACGAGGTGAATACAGTACAAAGAGCAAGACATTACATAAGCATAAAGCAGAGCTCGTGTTAGCGAAAATTTCAATTTTGTAATTATAAATCCACACTAACATTATTATGGTGTATGTTTTTGTGTTCTGATAAATTAGGTTAATTGTCCAAATATTTTTAAAACATGATTCTCATGGACGAGTAAAAATAGTATGGGTGAAATTGACACCAAAAAAATAGTAAGAATGAATCTGGATTCATCCTGGCTTAAACTTAAAAAATAGCGAGGGTGAAACAGGATGCATCCTCATGTAAATTAAGAATAAGGAAAAATATTTGAAAATGGATAGGATGAAACTGTTTACATCCTTGCTATTTTTACATTCTCGTCCATTTAAACAGTATCAAATTTTATATGCTTCTTTCACCCATAAATTGTCGTTATTGGGTTAATTGATCAATTTTGTGTTCTTTTTTCTAGACGAAGCCTTAGAAGGTAGTTTTGTTAATCAAAGAAAGCGAAATAAAAGGGAAAGTGAAGACCTGACCTCCAAAACAAAAAGAAAGAAAACATCAAAAAGCAAACAAAAATTATGTTATAATGTTCGACTTTAAAAACTTTCAAAGATATTTTGGCTCATTTTGTTCTTTTAGTCGGAAATTCGTTGTTTGTCTTTAAACTTTTATAATATCTTCTCAAGTTGGTTTTTAATGTATTAACCTTCTTTTTCTCAAAAAAGAAAGAAAAAAGAAAATTAAAAAATCATCTGAATCATATACGAAATTAAGAATTATGCAATCACGACAATATGAGCAAGACAATACAATGATCATGCACTTCTAAACGGTTAATTAGCATTTATTTATATGCATGTTTTGCATATATAACAAATCCGACTGTTTAATTGTACGTGCAATTGATGCACTTATATGAATTAAACGTCGGTATGAAAATAAATATCGTCATCTAAGCTAGAATCTAAACTTTATAAATATCTGAAATCGTACTAGTTCTGAATCAGATTCAATTCATTAGTGTGAGGCAGTGACAGAAAGAGAAGCTACGAGCATTATCTGCATGATGGCAATGGTACTTTTTGTTAACTTTCCTACATAGCTATATAGAGTTGCAAGTTGGAGAAGAGATATATTGGATGCCGCATATCCTTTGTAGATCTTTAATTGTCTGTCGATCATACTTTTATAGATCTTCATTTTGTTGGATTACAATAACACACCATGATCTTTTAATCTGCGTTAGTGGACCATATTTGTTTGGGAAAAATCATCCCCACTAAGCTCCAGTCGACATTCAACACTATGTATCATGGGGAAACAGTATGCGTCATGGGGAAGAAAGGGGTGTTCAATTAATTTGCACCAAGTTGTTCAAGAGGAGAAGGGTTATTAAGCCCTGATTTGGACATGTCATTCAGGCAGGCCATTATCACCTTAAAACCAAGGTGTACGTTTCGAGGCTGCGCATGTAAACGGTACGCGAATAAGTTAGTAGATGGATCTAGACCTTCTTTTTTTTTAATAAAATCCAAAACTTCCCAAGTGTTACAGAAGACGAACTAGATAATTCAAAGGCAGTGGTACACGCTTTGTATCCACAAAAATGAGGTAAAATTTGTCAACACCGTATTCCTTCTTAATGGCCAAAACATAAGATTTCTTCCGGAAAATGAAGAAGGTACTAGCAAAATTCTGAGCTAATAAAGTTCCAACTATACTCCTGCCTGCCCACAAAATGTACACCTTTGGTCCTAAGTGATAGTGAATATTCATGTGATCATTAATAATCAATTACAAAGAAATAATGAAGAACATATTGGGCCAGGTTGTGTCCTGAGATCTTCAAGATATATTGTTAGAAATGGGCCATCTTTGCATAATAAGACAAACTTCCAGCTAGCCCTCTAAACAACTCCCCTGCTTTTAGGGCAACCTCTAACCATTTTTTCCAACTCTATTAATTCTCAACTTCATACTCCTAGTGAAATGAAAACCAATCTAGAGAATCAAGAAACAAAACTAGCTAACTCGCAATTATATATTCGGTGGATTAATCAAACTGTTAATCATAAAAACCGGTTATAATTTTGACAGTCAACTTAACGTTACGTTTCTGAGGATTTTGTTCATCAAAGAACTTCAACTAAGATGATGGATGAAGACTTTCTTTCACTGTTGAGGTTAAACCATATTACTAGCTAAAAACAACACCATATTTAGAATCATACAGTAGAACTTTGACGTGGAAAAATGAAGTACTAATTTGTCTTATAAACCCTACCAGAAATTATCAGCCATTAGCTGCAATACAAAAGTTTGATAGCGTGAAAGGTAACATTCAATAATTAAGTGTCTGGACAAAATAACATTTCTCTGGAGAAGGCCCACTCTTCTAAGGAGTGCAAGTTCTTTTTAGACCCTACACCATGATTGGTAGGTTATTTCTCTCTTGTTCTTTCCTTATCACCCTAGCAAGTTACACAAGAAAAGTTTGTGCCATCAAAAGTTGTCATGAATCGAAACGAGACGAATGCAATATCTAGATATGTTGATGTAATATCTAGATGTTGGAATTTCAGGATCAAACTTCACAAAGTGTTTTTGTTATCATTACTTCCCCCCGTAATTGATGACGATTTTTGAACTCATCTCTTCGACGTTATCATTTAAAGATTTTATTTGTCTATTATCAAGATGTTAAGTTATTGGGTGATGATATCAATAAACTGAGTTCGAAATTCGTTAACGCGGTTAGCTTCAGCAGTGAATAAGGAATGCAGCTGCAGATTTGTTCATATGCTTTCTTTTTTTTTGTTCTTCTCAACATGTAAATATTTATGATAAAAATTGAGTTGCATGTGCACTTGCAGTAACACAGTATATGTAAGTGTGCAAGTGATGCACACACATCTATCTCTGCGTGCCCTAGTAATGTGTATGCGTGTGCATGAGACAGAGTTGAGTGAAGATATATCTAGAGATAGTTACAGTCACAGAGATAGAGATAGGGAGAGAGAATCTCTCTTCTTAAGTCTTAGCTTTTGAAAAGAGCTTCAACTAGTGTGAGACTTAACGTGGTTGCATGTGATGACATTTAATCCCAGTCAACTTCTTCTCTTTCTCTCTGCTGCTAGCTCTAGTTTAGATGATATTTTCTTATAGTTACTCAAAACATTTACATCTCCATGATCAAGCAGTAAGTAACCATCACATCACGTTACCAGATGCCCTAAACTATGATTGATCATCACTCATATTAGCAGGATTGCAGGATCATTAGTCAATGCCATTGGCTATAAAGGCATATTAATTGCATAAGAGAGTTGGCCATCAGCAGTGGCCGATTGCACCTGATATTTTTACACATCCACCGAGAACTTATTTGTCAAGGTCAAAAAGAAACAACACCTCACCTCCTCCCACTCATGTTATCTTGGGTACTGTTACTGAACGTCGTGGGTTCAAATCCCAGTGAAGTTGAAGTTCTCAATTTGATTCCAGAATGAAGCAGCAGATTGGAATAAAAATATCCAGATTGTGGTGCCTATGTTGAGTAATTATAAAATAAACTGCGTGGGTAGGTTGGAGACAAAAAAGGTCAAACAGAATGAGAGACTAAGTAAAGAAATGAAGAGCGAGAGGCCCATGTAGGCTCCCAACTTTTCTGTTCACGGGATTTGAAATAATGCAAGCAAATTGCCCGTTTCTGTTTAGAACGTACACAGTGTCTAGCTGTATTGCATGTGAGGGAGTTGTGTGGCTCCATCTCCTCCTACACACACTGACCTACACACAAACAAAACCCAACTGGCAACTTTGATTCACTCTCTCGAAGTAAAGAAAAATGATAACTAAGGTGACAACAAAAGAGTGAAAGATCAAGACAAGAGTAATCTACGATTTTGATTGGTTTTCTTCTGACTCTCTTAACACTTTTATTTTTTATTTTTGCTCTCTTAGTTACTATTAGAAAGAGAAAGAAGAACGTGTAGGTGTTTGTGTTTGTGTTTGTATGTGTGTTGTGTTTTATATCTAGAGACTATTGAGAGAACAGAATCACAGATATTACAATTATATAAAGACCAGAGAGTGAGAAGGAGAAGGAGAAACCCCATTTTCTATCTGGTTCCAGATTCCATTCTAATTCTCTATTGCTTTCTTGTAGCTTAATAGAAAGGAACATCAATACAATGAATGGAATGTCATCCCAATGTAGTAGTAGTAGATGTGAATCAGGTTGGACTATGTATTTAGATCACTCAGTTTCTCAAAATCATGGCAAAAGAAGTGGTGGGTTTGTCAATGGAGGTAATTTTTTTAGTGAGAAATACAATGCTATGGAAGAAGCAGAAGAACCAGAAGCAGCAGCTGAAGAAGAAGAAGAAGAAGATTTGTCTATGGTTTCTGATGCGTCTTCTGGTCCACCACATTTTCATGAAGATGAAGACTACTGTGATGATGAGAATGGGTGTTCTTGTTTTACTTCTTCAGCAACTGCATTGGCAAAGAAAAATAGCAAAAGACAGAAAACTAAAGACCAACAGCAACAGTATCATCCTTCTCTTCTTGATGACACTGCTAGTTCTCCTCTATTCAGCTTTTCCAATGTAAGTTTGAGAAAGGGAAAGAACAAGCATAGACATTACAGATTGTTTTTTAGCAATCGTTTTCAGAAGTTTATATCATTTGTCTCCTTCCTTTAATGGGTTTTTGTTTTTGTTTGATACTAGATCAATAACCAGAAAGCTACAATGGAGAATGTTTTAGATTTCTCACAAGGTTTCTCTGCAACACATTTTAAGGTACCTTTTTTTGTTTTATTCCCAACTTCAATTTTGTGTGTGGGTGGGTGCATTGTTTTCATACATTCTTAATTCTTAATTCCCCTTGCAGGGAAGATCTTCATTTCAGAAGCATTTTGATTTTCTGGATTCTTCCCTTCCTGGACCCAAATTTACCAAAACCAGTAAGTTATTGGAGTCTGTTGTTGGTTGTTATTAAATTTTTACTCAAAAATGCAAAACCATTCAGGAGGATTAAACACTTGCACTGTCTCTATCTCTACAGGTGGCTTCCAAGCAAGTAAATGGGAATGAGATTTATGATTACCACATCAATCCATCTTCTCTAATGTCTGCTTATGTTCAAAAGATGTGAAGAGAAGACTAGTATAAAAGAACAAGGAGATGTAAAGATGAAAAGGAAAATTCTTCTCTTTAATTTTTATTTTCTACCTTGTCATTGCTGTGGGACACAACCTGAAAGCAAAAGAAGAAAATAAAAAATCTCACTTCTCTTTGTCCTTTGGTCCAATAACTTTTTTTCTTTCATCATCAATGGTGGTAATTGTTAGGTCCTTTTGTACTGAACTGCATTCCATGTTTGAAATCTCCCATACCTCTCTAGCATATAAATTACATGAAATCAGAAGCACAGTAAAAGCATGTTATAGTAATTGAGAAGAGATGAATAGAAGTAAAACCCATCAAGGAATCCAATGATACAGTTTTCTGCGATACTTTTTAGCGAACAAGGTATTCCCTAAGACTCAGCTATGCTGTCTTGGTTTGGTGGGCAGATTCCACATTTGCAAAATCAGGGTTATGGAAGTAAACATAGACCCATAATAAAACTTACTTCCAATAGTTACAGAAAATGATTCTAAAGGTCAATTTCCAGCAAAGCAAACAAGATCAATTTTACCCATGACCCATCCTTGGTAGAGGAGATATTGAATTTGTTTTGTCATACTTGTTTTACCTGGTTTTTTGTTGAAGGGATTTGTATCTGCAGTTATGGGAGGTCCTGAATTGCAAAAGACAAGAAACCCATGACTCTGAGTATCCTGACAAGGGGTCTCTAGTCCTTCATGGTACCCTAAATTATGTCATAATTTATTAAATAAATAAATAAATAGAAATAAAAAAGATTAGCTCATGCTTAATTGAGTAATAAGAACTAGACAAAAGATGAAGGACAAGAATAGTTAGTGATGAGCAGAATTATCAGTTCATCAGAAAATGCAGAAGTGATGGGGTGGAAGAAAAGCCAAAGTTATTGTTGGGACTATCTCATATCTATCTCCAAGACTCCTTTTAAGCCCCAGAGATCCTGCCTGAGATCTTCCTGACCCAATACAACATGCTCTAATTTAATAGCATATGATATCACAGTCTCATTTGGAGGGATCCCATATTACTAGAATAAATAATAAACAAATTTGCCTCCCTTCCTATACTGTCTGCTTTGAGGCTGTCACTGGACTGAGTATTATGAACCAGGTGGATTAATTACTCATTATAATAACTATTCCTAGTCCTTCTTTGTCTGCTTAAAAAACATTGGTCTGCATGGAGAAATAAGAACCATATAAATATTAACTAAAAGACTGAATTTGGGAGTTAGGGAATGTTCAAACACCTACTGAATTTATTTTCTATCTAACTGTTTAATAATTGATGCAGGTCATATTAATATTATCATATCTATCAAATAAACAAAGTAAAGAAATGTACTGAACTCCATCATGTTGGATAAGAAGAATTAAAAGGTATATGCAATCTAACATTTCAAACCTAAACATACAAATTCTTCAATCTTTAGTAATAAACAAATATGAGTGTCGTTGTTTCATACTTTTTATAAACCTAATCACGAGTATTAACTGACTGAGTGTTTCCTCCAGTTCGTGTGAAGTATATATAATCCTGGAAGAGTGCATTTTTTATACATGGTTCTTATCTTCTTCCGTTTGACTGGGATCCCTTACGGATTTTATTTGTGCCCAACTCTAATGTACTTTGTGCCAGTACGGATGCACATGCACGCACGTGTCTGTACTGCCATAATCGGCTACGACCCAGTCCCACATTGCAACTATATATTTCTAATAAAAAGGAAACAATGAATAAAAATGATTACCATTTTGTGCTTACGCATGTATTTTGGAACCCTAGATTTGCACATGGACACACGTGCACCTACGTTGCCTCGATCAGATGTGATTCACCGGCCCCCACCCTGCAACATATTCATGTTCATAGGTATAAAAAAATAGATAAGAATGAGTGAGCATGACTTGGGAAACTTGGTAAAATATTCCATCTACAATGTTATTTATAGTTACATAAATAAAGAGGTACAAACGGAAATCTCAACATTTATGTATCACATTTCGCAGTAAGTTATTAAAACATCTCAAATCCCCTTTTCTTAAATGGACATGTTTCGTCTTCAAAACTCTACAAGGTTTCAATTCACTATTAACATACACGATTAAGAAAATACAATCACCTAATAATCTTGATCCACATATCCCCAGCATTAGTGCTATTGTGGATGGTCATTAACTCGGTCTGACACATATGGCATATGGGTAAGTTTCACTTTTTTATGGAAATTTGTGTAAGGATCTTGCAGCAGTTATGAAACATCGCATTATAAGCCCTATTTTTTAGCATATCATTCCCTGCAAGGAAAACTACAGGGTGCTCACCAAGTATGGTATTCAGAAGTAACAACATCAGGTTGCAAAGTTCATAAGCTATGATGACAAGTATAACATCTTTCTATTTTGAAGACCATCATGCAGAAAGAACCTTGCCGTGCTCGAATACCTCACTCATATGAAAACTGAACTGCAATAAGCAGCTTAGCACAAGCAAATTCAAGAATATTGCTTATAAAATAAATAGAAGCCTATTCTGAAAGGTTTTGCTATATACTAAAGTAACCATGCAGTTTTCCCAAGCATGAGAGCTGACAACTTTATTTAGTTGTCAAAGCTCCAAAAACACATGTATACATAAAGGACTTATGGCTAAATATCCCTCTCCTTTCTATTTCGGGTTATTCACCTCCACTGGTTGCGACTACTACTTCGGAGAATATCCCATTATGATGCACTCAACATCTAACTTAAACTCGGTGCAATTTCTGAACATCCCATTGTGTTACTCAAATTTATCCTATGTCGTCAACTAGAAAGATGCACAATTCTTAACTGTTCTCAAACATATACAGAAGTAGCATTCATCACAAATGCATGTGTCAGTGTAACTGTCCAAGGGATTCTATTCTAGTATAGTACAATTTTATAGCATATACATAACATAAGCTTGACCGAATCCCAAAATTCACTCAGCAGACCAACAATATTCATCCTTCGCCACCCAGTGGACTTCCTACACGAAGTTGATTGCAAGTTGCAACATCACAATTTTTAGTTTTTCAACCATTGGATATTAACCAACTAACATACAACCACCACCAATAATCATTCACCAACTAAACTTGGTCACATTTAAGAACAAATTGATGATTTCTTCGGGTTCTTTGATGTTTGTGTCCATTATGCTAACCCACCAACAATCATTCTACCCCAATCGATACAAACACTTGACAGGAAGAAATGACGACACAAGTTCAACTTAATAATAACCTAATTCCTGGCAATTGGCATGTTCTATTCAATTATCTACTATTTACACTAAAAACCTAGAGCTCCTGATTGAAAATTAGAATAATTTCGTAGTTCCACACACTTAAAACGAAAATAAGCAGAAAATATTACTTAAAGAGTACCTGTAGTGAGATAAATTTCCTTCTACAGAATAGCGTTTTAGGGCTTCAAATTTGGAGATCCTAGAGAGAGAATCACTAACGAATCGGAGAATATGGCTTCTTGGCCAAGAGAGTTGGCAAGATCCATGATGATGTAATGCCGTTTCCTGAAGATGAATCGAAGCGAGAGAAACATAAAGAAGATGGCAAGAGCGGGAAGTCGAGAGAAATGGAGGAACAGTGAAAAGTGAAAACCAGTGCCCCAGCTGCAGCATATTATTTTGTCACCGTCCTTTCATGTTTACTATATGGATGATTACACTCCATTTACACCACCCTAGCAGGAGATTAAGAGGGGTCGCGAGTTCGACCCTTTCCAAAATTTGTGTACACAATTTTAAATATTTGATCATATGAATGTTATGATATTTGGCAATTTTGACCTGAGCAGGGAAGATAAGCAAGCTAAATATACATGCGAGTCCTAATGAACACCTAACACGCCAAAACGATACATCAAAATGACAACATAAGGATGCTGAACATCAACAAGATAGAGAGGCTAAACATCTATGCAGGCAGCAACATGGAAGACTCCTCTGAAAAATGAAGAGAAATAAATGCCTCAAGTGTTCTTGTGATTCAGAGAAATTACTCAAATACAATGTTTCCAACTAAGTTATCTGTTAGCCTTGAGCCAATCAAGAATACCCTGCTCTGCTTCAGTGAGCTCTTTATTCTCAAATGCCCCTTCCATGAATTCAAAGTAATCCTTGTAATTGCGTCTGTAATAACCATCCAGTCTCTGTGCAACATTTTAACATATCAATCAATAAATAACTTGTGTAAGTTTCGTCAAACTAATCAGTAGACAAAGCGACTGTACCTCTTTGTCATTTTTGGCTTTATTTTCCTCGGACTTCTTCAGATACTCTGCAAAATTATTCAAAAAATCGTACAAATTATGCACACAATATTAACGAGAAGGTGAATTATCATAAAATTTGAGATCACAAAACACTAACTCTGAATAAGAGCACTCTTAGAATCATTGAGTTCAGATGCAACTGCTGGAGATGATGCAAAAGCAGCTGATAAAAAGAAGCCTCTTCTTCCGAATTCTCCTTTACCATGGACTGAGTTGACTCTCGTTGTTCTTCGTTTTCGATCTCCATACACAGCTAATACACATGACCCTGTCACCAGCTTCTCATTTACAGTAGTAACAGATGCCATGTAAACTCCCCAGTTCAGTTCAAGTCTTTCTCTCTCTCTAACTTGTTCACATAGAAAAGCAGGGACCACAGGTTGAATCTCTTGATATGAAATATATGGCCAGTGATGACTGCCAAGTTTAAGCTTGTCTTCCAGTGCAACAGTCTCCTAAATGGTTCAATTTACAGAAAACTCCCTGACTTCCAGTTCAACAACAACAACAAGTAGCAACTTTCCCCACCATTGGAAAAAAAAAATCCTTTTCACATACACATCCATATTCATGAATCCCTATATGCACTTTACATGTTCAGCAATCTTGAGAACGGAAGGAAAACTACCTTCAAAGACTGACATCTGATCCCAGCTATATTCTAGTAAGTTGCAAGTTAAAAACATATGATTATATACCAGAACGCCACATTTCGTCCATTTACTTGATGTTTGGATTGAATTAATAACATTGTATATACTGTCAAATATAGAAATCAGCAGCATTATTTATAACATCAAGCTTGAAATATTGACACAGTATTATTTATTGTAGAGGTAAATGATACAGGTAACACCTTGTACTGACTACTGAATATCCAAGAAAACAGTGTTGCATATCTAACTCAACAGTAACAAGAAGAGGTATGCAATAGTTATTATGCAGTAAGCTTAATAACAAGCAGAGGATACAGATCATAAAAATAAAACTCACTCCAGCAGTCGTTTGTGTTTGCACCATGCCATGGCAACCACATAAAGGAATATAGTACCAGTTGCACCACCACCAACAGTCCAGATGAATTCGGTCATTCCAGCTTTTTTATCATCGAACAAATCAATAGTGATATTCATTCCAAAAATACCAACCACCACGACAAATGCACTAATCACGAGAGTAGCTGTGGTCAAAACAACCCCCATCTGTAAGAGATGATTTTGTTTGTCGTCCAGCATGATATTAATATAGTCCTCCGTGTCATCAACATATTCCCTTAGCTTCACAATCAGAAAACACGATAATTCCATAAATTTATGTTTGATTTACAGACTGAATAAAATTTAACTACCAATAAGACGGAGGAGAAAAACAAGCGACAATTTAACTAACATAAAGCAAACTGTTCCATGTTGAGGAATTTCAAACAAGCTTGAAAAGCTGGCAACTGAAACTCAATGCTCTTCTCTGAATTTTTTTAATATACCACAACAATGACTTTAAATTAAAATCCAGGAAAGGATGCCTTTGCTTTTTCAATATAATCTAATAACAGATATTCCAATATTTAGAATCAACAGTAGGAATAAGGTAGAATACCGTGGATAATTTGTTCAGTGTACCATCAATCTGCACAAAGTATGCCTCCAAGAGCATTTCAAGCTCCTCAACATCGAACTGTTTGCTCATCCCACTGTATGTGGTGCTAGTGTGGGTTCCATGACTGCCTCTACTAAACGCTCTATGCATACCAAATAAATCCTCATGTGTGTCAGGATTCTGGAGATCCCCTTCATAACTAGCTGGAACATCATTTCCCTCTAAAGATATTTCAGCTGGAATTCTGAAATTTACAGTACAGAATTTGTCTGAGATGTTTGGACGTATTAGCAACGCAAAGAGTAAATTGTTGTGCACTCATCGCTTTGCCGAATAATCAAACACATACTTACTGAAGCACCACTGTAATCTAAAAGTACCTGTCACCCATGTCTGGTTGAAGACCTCTGTCATATATGTCCTCTCCTTCATAAGAATCCTCGTCCGCGTGTTGTTTCACTATCTTCTCTGTCAGATACATCTCAGCCATATCTCCATCATCGTCCAGCAGATGTTCAAGTTCGTCCCTCACCTGTTGACAAGCCAGCACAAACCATTCTTAAAACCAGCTTAGGAACAGAACACTACTTGAACCCCATACAGATAATATCTGCTAGGGCAGGAAAACATTATACGACTCACAAATAATAACCTATGCTTATTCAAAAATAGTGGCTACGCAAACTAGCTAAGAATACATGGTAAGACACAAGGCTACCATACAATTACACACCAAATACTGAGTTTTGAGTTGATGAACACAGACATTAAGACACATGATCTAACAAAAGATGTTCACAACAGTTCCCTTATGATCAACTTTTATGTGTTCCCAAGTCCTCATTGCCCAAAACATTTGGCTAGGTTGCAAGCAACTTTCGATGATATTTCAAGGTCTCTCCAGCATGGTAGAAGGCAATGCAGGCATTTATCTCACAACTGTGACAGCAATTAAGGAGATTGGGGTATGAACATAGATGATATGTGTTGGTGGCGAGAAATTTTACTTCCAGATGCTCATTTGGATATCAAACAAACCATAAATGCTGTCACAGAATCTTTTTGCAGACAACCAGCTCTGCTATCAAGGAATTCCAGTAACAATTCTTTCAGATTGTTCGTGAAGTTTTAGGACTGCCAGATCAAAGCATTATGAGTAAATTATTTATGTTTCTTCTCTCTCTTGAGTTTGGGAGACAAGTCCCTCAACTGCTTTGTTTTTTAACCGTCCTTACTCCTTAGACAACCATACTTGATATCTGCAACTGCAAGTCTCCTTTTTCTTTCTCCCAAAAACAACATAGCTCTTAAAGATTGATAATAACATGAGTACGGAATCATTTAAATAGTTACATTCCAGCAACTACCCTTCGCTAATCAGTACCTCCCAGTGACTACCTCCCAGTGAAACAAAATAAGAAAATCCGAGTGCTGGTAGTTTGAACTAACCATTATCAGTGAGACCAACCTTTTGAACAGTGACTGGCATAGGAATTATTAATAGTTCAATCATAAGAACTTGAAAACACCATAGTCAACCAGTGACAGCCATCACAGTACGTCAAACATGAGACTGTTAGAGGAATAGACAGTGAGACCAACCTTTTGAACACGCCCAGTGATTGCAACTAATCGACTCTTAATTTGCCGGACTCGTTCCAAATTGAGAGTACTAATCTTAGTTGTCAGCTTATCCAAAGCCGGGTGAGCTTCTTGCTCCAGCGTCCTTGCCTTGTTTTCAAATTAAAAGAAGCAGCACAGCAGTAAGACAATAAACCAATTACAAACAAAGCAAACAAGAATATGTATTCAACGTCATTAGGGAATTCTCTTACTTCATTATCTAAGCAGCTACAAGCTGCCTCTAAACAAGCTTCTAGCGCGACGAATTCAAAGGGAAGGACCTTCGGTTTCTCCCTAATCTCCAACCCAGACTTGCCATCCATCTTACCTCCTTCCTCAGTATCATGAACTGGCCAAAATCTCCCCGAATAGTTAGATGGACTCATTGACCTAGACCGTGTCTCCTCCAAATCATACAAACCTGCCCATTCTTCTTCATCCCCACTAGCCCTACCTTCCTACACAAATCACCAAATCCAGCAAAATCAATAATTCACACTCCACAGCATTAAAATCAAAATTGAACCTAAAAAATGCATCATCCCCCACATACCTGGCTCTTAGTAGCTTGATAAAGTCGCAACAAACGATGTTGAATCTCTTCAACAAATGGCATCACAGCAGGATCTTTGGGATTCAAAAGAAGAACTTCGTGTGCAGTGATAATAGCTTTAATATGTTCAAGATTAATAACAATTGCCTTCTCACGACCTAATACAGTTGATGGATATGATAATAATGGATCAAGAATTCTTAAATCTCTAGCTGGTAAACCAGTTTTACGCATAATTGAATGTTTCCCAACTTCAACTGATTGAGCATGACCTGTTGAATCAAGAATTAACCATGTTCTAACACCTATCACTGCTTTCTTCCTGTTCGCACCAACACCGGCAGGACCGAGTGGTGGTGGTCGAACTGGTGTTTCTGTCTCATCTTCGAGTGTAGAAAACCCTGATTTCGTTGGTGGACGAGTTCCTCTCATATCTGAGAGGTATTTTTTTCTGTGTAAATTTGGGTTTCTTTATTTGGATCTTGAGGAGGATGTTGGTTTAGTTGCCGAGTTAGTTTGTGGTGTTGGTGGTGGTTTGAGATGCCATGAATAACAACGGTCTGTTATTAATGGTTGCGTTGAGAGGGGAGCGGAGAGAATTGAGCTCAGTGGCTTCGGAGGAAAAAGAAATTAAAATTAAATAAATATAATTGATTTTCAGTAGAAAGGTGATGGGCAATTCTGCCACGTTTTTACTGATCTGTCCAGGCGAGACTCGGTGACATTTTATTTTATTTTATTTTTATTTTTATTTTTGTAAATACTTATTTAATCTTTATATTTTTGTCCATTTGAACAGATTAATCATTATACAAAGATTTTGGTTGGTAACCTAGCAACAAGCTGGGCTCCAACACCTTTTTGAATAGCAACGCCTAATCTATGAAAAATAAAGCTACCAAAACCACTACTAGCGTCGTTACTAACTAAACAATTCTTCAGGCGCTTGAAAAAACACAAAGTATCCTCACCCAACTCTCCTAGAGTAGAGAAAGCCAAAACAAGAATAAAATACAAAAAAATGTTACAAGAATCTAGATGGGAAGCCTAGCAACAAGATGGACTCCAACACCTTTATGAATGGCTAAACCTGTTCTAATGAAAAGAAAATTACCAACATTAGAGCATCACCAACGAGACATCCGTGTCCTTGATATTCGGATGTGTAAAGAAGACGTCCTCTGCTGATGTGTCTCGATACATTCCTTAATTATAAGAAGCGGAACAAAATTATCTCCAGCCGCTTAACCTTCACACTTTCTAGCAGCATCCATTGATGATTAAGAACGGTATATATTTTGAAGCTTGGACATAAATGTCAATTATTCCTTGAACAATGTGTTGCGTGATCAATGATCTTTTTTATTCTTTAAAAGTTTCCTCATCTTTTGAACTTTAATTGACCTAACCAATATAAGTTATAACCTTATTTTTCATTGTCAAAACCCTTCAAAGAAAGAGATTTCAGTTGACAGAGAAATCCATGCCTAGATTATGTATTTGGAGTTTGAGGATAGACGATTCAGGGGGTCTTCAAGAACAGAATTTTTTTTTCTTATCCCGTGATACAACTATGATTAATGGTGATGTGGATGATTTACATCCTCTAAGAGATCCTCTGAAACAAGAGGATGGGCAAGAGGATGTAAACCTAACTGCTTGCTACATCATCTTCACATTTTCTCTTCAAGCTCCCATTGGAGATAAATTTTTAGTAAAAATAACTTAATCCGTTAAAATATGGACATCATAATCTCCCGTTGAAGATGCTCTTAATATCTACATCATTCCTAGCTATGGAGGTCTTCAACCTTTTCAAAAACTCAATAGTTTCAATATCAAGCTCACCCAAGGTAGTAAAAGTTAGGGTGCCAAAACTATAACCATTAGCACTACATACATCAAAATATTTATCTCGCTTACGCTCAATAGCTTTAGACAAGGCAAGGCCCGGTTTAAAGGCGTGCACACCACCCCCAGCAAAAGGTGAGACCTCACTCCTCAGTCACGTCAAAACAAGTATCACGACCCTCTCAATCGTAGACCAAAATATCATCCGGCTTAGCATCACCACCATCACGAGAAAGGAATCCCAAGGCTTATTCAACTTTAGAAGGTTCACTAGCACGATAACATATATCCGCAAAAGTATCTCTAACAAGATGATGACGAAACTTAATACCTACCTCACTAGCACAATCCGAATTTATGAAAAAAGTAAAGGTTTACGTTTACAAAGCTCATAGGGTGTTTGGATGTTGCTGAAAAATCAGAAGTCAGTTTGTCCAAAACGATTTCTATAAGCAGAAAGGTCAATCTTTTGTCAAGCAAAATAGTTTTCTTTCTGACTTCTACTTCTAAAGAAGTAGAAGCACTTCTATTTCTGGTATTCAAATACGATAGGAGCTTCTCCGATGGTTGTTGTGTGTGTTTTTTAGGTGGCAACACAAAAAAAGACGTCCTCATCATTCCAATTTTTCTTAAGTTTAGGAAATCCATCTCCAATTGTGTTGTTTCTGATCTTTTTTTGTTAAATATAGATTTAAGATTGAGGAATGATCCGTGGACAGTCTTATATAAACACTATCTTACAAGATTTGCGCCAATTTTTCTTTAGAATCCAAACGACGGTGAATTTGAAGCCAATATTTTGGTGATACGTTCTTTTAGCAAAACTCGACAATCCTACAAAAAATGAGTACAATCCGAGGCATATAACACCATTATCTACCACTTTGAAAATCAATTGTTAAGAATTAACGGTCGAAATTAAAATTGGTAGATAGTGAGATTTGGTATCTCGAATTATTCTCATTTTTGGTAGGAGTCACGAATTTAATAGACGGTACCACTAAAATATTGGCTTCAAATTCATTGTCGTTTGAATCTTCTGCAGTGATTGTTGTGTGTATTTCTTAGGTGGTAACACATATAAGACATCCTTATTCCAACTTTTCCTTAATTTTAGGAGAAAAATAATAATTCATCTCCAGTGATGTTGTTTGTGATCTTTTTTTCATTAAATGTAAATTTTAAGATTTCATTAGAGTTAAAAATAGCTATTTAATATATTGAAATTAATTTTTGTTAAGCAAAAGCTTACTATAGGATAGCTTGACATTCTCAAGGCGAATGTCTAAAACTAGGCATTCACCTTGAAGATGTCTAACAAAAATTAAACCATGTCATCTTTGTATTGATTTGAAAATTTGCGTTGGAGAAAATTGTATCAAAAATGAAAGACATTTATCTTCACATACATTCCATTGGAGAAACTCTTAAACTCTAAGGAAAAATTGGCGCAAATCATGTAAGATATTTTCCATATAAGATTGTCCATCGATCATCCCACTTTAAGATTTTATTAAAGCTAAAAAAATAGTTTTTTAGTATATCAGAATTAATTTTAGTTAAGCAAAAGCTTACTAGGATAGGTTGACATCTTCAAGGTAAATGTCTACCAAAAATAAAGCCATGTCATCTTCACATTGATGATTTAGGAAGATGAGATTGGAGAAGAATTTTAGGTATGAATATTTATCCTATGTGGATTCAGACATTTATCTTCACACACATTTCATTGGAGAAGCTCTAAGGGTAGGAAAACTACACGATAATAAGGCTTATCTGGCCATTCAACATTCTTGAGAAAACTAGGCCTGCTTATATGATTATCTTTGGTACTAATCTGAAACATACAGCTTCTCTTAGCCATCTCGTCAGCTGCGACATTTATATCGATGTATGCATGCTCGAAGGAAATGTGCAAATAAACATCCTCAGCAGCTAGCCATCTCTGTGACACCATCCACATAACTGAGTTTGTCACAAATGCCTTAACTGCACTTTGAAAATCTGATCTTACTTGAATATATTTGGACCCATATTACACGGCCCATTCCAAACCATAAATAACAGCTTCAATCTACGTCGTATAGTTAGTTGTGATGCCAAGTCTGATGCTCAGCACCCTAATAAAAACGCATGCGTTATTTCTTGTCACAATACCCGATCCAGTCGTACCTGGATTATCCAATGAGTCCTCATCACAACATATCAATATCTCATACAGCTCAGGGGACCTCCATAAACATTATATGGGTATAATATGCTTAACCATCCTACTTCTACCACTTGCAATCTTATAAAATAACTAACAAATCTGGCTTAGAATTCGGCTCAAAAATAGTTACAATCCAATTCCAACATCTTTGCAAAAATAAACAGTCAGATAGGATGTGTTTTATCAATTCAGACTCACCCTTGCACAACACACAACAAGACGCATTCTCCAATTTGAATCTAACAAGCTTATATTAAGTTGCACAACAATTGGTAATGATAACTTTTTCCTTGCTAATGCACCCAAAGTTGGGTGCATAGCTCTTCTCTAAATAAGACTAGCCTCATGCAGCATGGCCTTGGAACTCGAAATGAGTTCCTTGCTGGTTTCACCGAGAAAAACCCCTTCTGATCCGGAGTCCAGATTTTTATATCTTGCAAACCATTAGGTTTTGGCAGTATACTTGCAACCATTCTTGCAGCTTCCAAATGCTCACCAACAACATCAATCATTACTCAATTGCCATTTTTAATCAAATCCGATTCCAAATAAGTAAATCATTCCATCGTGTCGTTGAAATACCCAAAACTGAAGTCATGCTCTGCTGGCCATTCCAATTGTCGAAATAAGAGATGTATTTGTATCATCCCATATCAAACACCTTGAATGTTATTCCACCGCATTATAAATGCATCTAATTCCCGGCAAAATGGAATACTTGAACTTGTAATCGATCAATTCTCCATTCACCATGAAAATTTTACCTCTCAAGAAATGAGCCCGTTTTTTATTAAAATTCTTGCATATTCCACCAAAGCTTCGTAAGCATGCCTTTTTTCACAACTTCCTTTCGATTAATACCCAAAGCACCTTCACTTTTTGGAAAGAAAATCTCGTCATAAGCCACAACCATGGCTCTTCTTTTCTTAGAGTCGTTAGACCATATAAAGTTTCCAATGGCTCTTTGGCATTCGACAATCACTTTTAATGGCCATTTATAAATGTCCATGGAATGAATAACAACGATAGAAATGACAGACCTAACCAACATTGTCCTAGCCTAAAATGAAAGCATAATCCCCTTCCAACCAGCGAGTTTGTCAAGGATTTTCTCCACAACCGACCTTAGAATATAACGAACAACACTAGGAATAAGCTGGACCTAAGTACCTATCCAGAAAAGACGCATGTTGAATATTCAATAGCTTAGCAATTATTTTTTTTCTTGCCACAATACCATCACCAAAATAAAACTTACTCTTCGCAAGACTAACGGTTTCACCTGATAAATCGCGGTACTTGATTAAAACATCAAGCAAGAAACGCAAGATTTTTCATATTAGCGTTGCAAAATATCATAATATTGTCAGAGAAGAAAATGAAAGCATAATCCCCTTCCAACCAGCGAGTTTGTCAAGGATTTTCTCCACAACCGACCTTAGAATATAACGAACAACACTAGGCATAAGCTGGACCTAAGTACCTATCCAGAAAAGACGCATGTTGAATATTCAATAGCTTAGCAATTATTTTTTTTCTTGCCATAATACCATCACCAAAATAAAACTTACTCTTCGCAAGACTAACGGTTACACCTGATAAATCGCGGTACTTGATTAAAACATCAAGCAAGAAACGGAAGAGTTTTCATATTAGCGTTGCAAAATATCATAATATTGTCAGAGAAGAAAATTTTTGTTGGAGATACACCTTTTCTAGTTATCGTACAGGACATACATTACCATTCTCAAACAACCTGATAATATTAAGCCAGGTACTATCCTCAATATGCACAAAAATAAAGGGAGCTAAAGGATCAGTTTGACGTAAACGCCTATTGATCTTGAAGAAACCCTCATCACTTCCACTAATCAGAACTAAAATTCTAGTTGATTTGAGGATATTGAAAATCCAATTGCACCAGAATTCCGAGAAACCATACCTCTAAGAAACAACAAGGACAAATTGCCAATTTCAAAGTATGTTGACATCTTTTCTTTGTAAACCATATTTCATGTTTACAATCTTGGAATCGATTATACCACACTTCCAAACAAGTATATAATTGGTTCATCTGTATTTCAAGACAACTATGTGATTGATCAATTATCAAATCACAATCATGGGTTCAATCGGTTCTACCAATCACTAGGATCGGTTATACCTCAATATGGATTACGTGTGATCAAACACACAAGTTAATAGGACCGGTTATGTCAGTTACCAGGATCGGTTACATCAATTACCAGGACTGGTTACCATATTCTCATTGTATTGCTTGTGATCGGTTACACAGTCACTAGGTTCGGTTACACCAATTACTAGGACCGGTTACACCAATTACAATGATCGATTACACAGTTCTTTTGTGATCGGTCACACCAATTACTAGGATAGGTCACACCAATTACAGATATCGATCATACCATCTCAGGTGATTACTTAGGATCGGTTACACTAATTAATAAAAACCAGTCATACCAAATCATAACAATACCAATAAGCCTAGAGATTTCCAAGGTACATAACAAGTTATTAGTTATGTACATAACAAGGTACATAACAAGTTTCCAAGGCACTGTGATTAGTTATACCAAGGTACATAACAAGTTATGATCAGTTCTACTAACTCACACATATTGGTAATCCAAAGATATGCAATGAATAACAATACCAATAAGCCTAGAGATTTCCCTTTCGATTCATAAGTTCATGAATGTACTTCCTTTAAAAAAAATGTAAACATTGTTTCCTAGGATGAAATCGTCACTTTTACCCATATACATAATCACAATAGCATTCATACGATTCTGTCGATGTCACATATACGGAGTTCAAATGATAAACGTTATACTTCGTATTTTAATTCCTTAACACTATGATCATCTGATCATGTCTCACTACTAGAGTATAATCATTCACAACTTCACATTTATGTTTTCAATATAGCACGACTTGAAAGATACGTTAGGAATGAAATAGTTTAAGTCAATAAAACTAACCTCAAGAGGAAAGATGATGTCGTCGTCGTAGCTTGTTACTTCTTCACATTCTTCAGGTCTTCGAGTAATACTTGTATGTGTCATAATCCTAGACTTTCTAGTCTAACCTATACGAAGTTGTCTCTAATACATAATCAAGCGACTCTTAGATGAGTTTTGATTCACTAAAATATGACAACCAAACTTGACATACCAACGCTTGGTGGGTTCAACCGAGTTATGCTCTAACAGGTTACACTAATTAATCAAAACTAGTCATACCAAATCATAAGTCAGGCATTGTGATTAGTTATACCAAGATACATAACAAGTTATGATCGGTTCTACTAACTCACACATATTGGTAATCCAAACATATGCAATGAATAAAAATACCAATAAGCCTAACGATTTCCTTTTCGATTTATAAAAGAAGTTCATGAATGTACTTCCTTTAAACAAATGTAAACATTATTTCCTAGGATGAAATCTTCACCTTTACCCATACACATAATCACAATAGCATTCATACGATTGTGTCGATGTCATATCTACGAAGTTCAAAAGATAAGTGTTATACTTCATAGTCTAATTCCTTAATACTATGATGATCATATGATCGTGTCTAACTACTAGAGTAAAATAATCATTCACAGCTTCGCAGTTCTGTGTTCAATATAGCACGACTTGAAAGATACGTTAGGAATGAAACATTTCAAGTCAATATTAGTAACCTCAAGAGGAAGGATGATGTCGTCATTGTAGCTCGTTACTTTTACACATTCTTCAGGTCTTCGAGTAATACTTGTATGTCTCGTATTCCTAGACTTTCTAGTCTAACCTATGCGAAGTTGTCTCTAGTACATAATCAAGCGACTCTTAGATGAGTTTTTATTCACTAAAATATGACAACCAAACTTGACATATAAACGCTTGGTGGGTTCAACTGAGCTATGCTCTGACAATCTCCCCCTTTGTCAATTTTAGTGACAAAACTCTTAATATATATGGATAAAGAAATTAAAAGAATTCAGTATACATCGCTTGATTCCAAGTTTCAATAGCACAAAAACCTGCATATATTCAATTAATAAATGTCGTTGTTGACATCTGAATAACATAGCTTATACTCCCCCTAGAGGTAAGATAGGTAGATATTCAATTTGAACATCTTTGTTATTCCCTTTTTGTAGTCAAGATAACTACACATCAATATGATATGTTTCTCCCCCTTAGTCAACGCATTACTCTTTCATTAGATATAATGTTTAAGAAAAATTGTTCTTTCCTCGGTGATTGCAAATCACTTGTTTACTCCATATATTTCTCCCCCTTTTTGAGATATTTTTGTAGTATAATTTTCATTCATCTAAAAGTATATTGGCTTAATTAGTATCTCTATAAATAATGAGTATGGAGGTTGCTGAGTGAAATACGCAAGTGCTCCTCCACTTTCGGTTGCAATTCTTAAACAACTTTTCCATGAAAGTGATGATGATAATTTTTCATCCGCGTTGTTGCGGATGTGTTGGAAGAGAGTTTCATTCGCAATGTACTCATAAACAAGCAAAGGAACTTCAGTTTTCAAACAACAACCAAGATCTTCACCATATTTCGATGATTAACCTAAGTTAAATAACAAGCTAGTTGATGAATTATTCAATTTGACTCTCATCAATTACTTCAGAATTTTTAATGGCAACTATACATTTGTCTGACAAAGTTCTCAAATAAACAGTTCCAAAACCTTTTCTACCAAGGATCAATTTATCACTATAATTTTTGGTTGCTACTTCTAATTCTTTAGCTGTAATTATTTTTGTGTCCTCCATGCCGCCTTCATAGAATAAAATTTGATTTTTTAACAGCAAATCACCATTCTGTTGAAAGAACTTCTATTTAAGTTTTTTCAACTGTCTTTTCCTTATGCTCAAGTTCAACAACGAACTAGCAACAATTATAAATAAGATTCCCAATCCAGCGCCTGCATTAACAATATCATATATTATATCAAATCCTCTAACTAATGCATATTAGTTCACCAAGTCATATCAGCTCAACACCAATATTAATATCATCAATAAGCTTAAGAAAATGCTCAATTAGTAATAAAAACATACCAAGTGTTACTTTTAATGTTGGAAATTCATGGTAATAAAAACATACCCTTCTGGTGTTGTTATTATCCCAAATGGGTAGGGAATTGAAACGTTACCATATTTTCTAGCGATACAAGTTTTGAAGAATCAAATGGTAAAGTACATACACGATGGTCTTTGTACTTGCATTTTTGTTTGTTAGTTTGTATTTTAGTTTGTTAGTCTGTAAACCTTGAACGTCTTCAAATTTCCTTCGAATTTATGATGCTCCGCTTGATGATAATAATGGTGTTTTAATGGACGTGTTGTTGTTGAATAGTGGATGATGCTAACTGCAAACAAGATTACAAATGGTAATAAAAACATACCAAGTGTTACTTTTAATGTTGGAATTTCATTACTATTATAGATGCATCGAGTTCCTCATTTCCGCCCATCGCCACTCCGTTTGAACAAGAGAGATATTAACTTCCCATAGTATTTGTGCAAATTCCTTCACAAGGATTGTTGTTTTGATCCTTACGCTCATTTACATCTAATTAAATTGTCATATACATAAAGAACATATGTTAATAAAGTGTTGCAATAGAAAATACAAATGATAGTTAAGAGCAAGATCGGAAGTCAAATCCAATTCAATATTACGTTAACATCGGGTTTAGGTGGCCAATATTAAAAAAATCTAATTAATTAATAATTTGAGCTGTATGTTTCCATCTGAAATGCAAGAAGATTCACCGCGAAATCATTTCCTTATAAATAGATAAAAGATACTTGAAAACAAATTCATATTACTATTTATATGGTTCAAATTAAAAATATAACATTAACATATCTTTCTTTTTTTTCCCTAAACTTGTTGAGCTATATTTACGGGTGTATGAAAACAGGCATAATGGCATGCTATTGAAAATTATAACACACAAAGGAAACATAAAATCAAAAACTAAAAGGAGGAAAAAGTAGTACTTACTTGCTGATTAGTTCATACCTTGGCATCCAGGGATGAGATAGGGGTTCCCTTGAAAACCTTTATGGCAAGTATATAGATATCCAAGAACTATTTTTGAGTTGCTACAATTACTATTATTCCGACATGCGAAACTAACCGAATTTTTTTTGCGCTTCTTAACATGTTTTATTCCCAGTATCCCAATAAAAAACAACTGGTATATCTTTTGCTTTATTATGAAAATTCGTACCATTCAAATATGAATCAATGAATGAATACTTCTCAGACTCGCCTATAAACAAATAACTACAAGGATCAAAAGTTAAAGAATCCGATGTTACATTTACCGAGTCCACCAAGATTAAAAACATCTTCACATCATTTGGTAATATTATTTAACAACATCCACTTTCGGAACAAGACTCATCCATAATATTAGCGGTTGTTTCACATGCCGTAAGACATGATGTACAACTACAATACAATAATATGCAGTGTTGACCAATTTCGATCCTGTTAAAAGGGTAGCATCCTTTTCCAATACTGGGAACCGGTGTTTGGGAAACAGAACAGGCATGGTACGTCTTAAATTGGAGGGGCACCCACGTCCATACCCATTACACCCTTTCTCTTATCTCTCGGATCGAAAGTTACGTAAAATAACTTTTGATGAAGGGTTATTAGACGAGGTGCATGGTCCGGTGTTCTCAACTACAGCAAGTCCCAATGTAAATTCTGGTGATGGGCAGTGTGGAAACGATGAAAGTATTTGCATGTAGTTGTTGCAGAAATGAAAGTTGAATAATTATTAGTCAATATTTGAGTAACGCAAACAAAAAGGAAGAAAGAATACTTCATGAAAATTTGATACATATTTAAAGTTTTTGACAATCCTGCAAGTATGGTATATGGATTTTAATACTCTCGCAATATTGTTTTTTGTTTTAACTTCCAGCTTTTACTAAATTTCTTAAAAAGTTGAGAAATGGTTCAGAAATCAAAGCCATTGTAAAACAACCCAGATCAAAGTATATGTTCTTCGAATATGAAACTGTAAATGGAGTTTTCATGAAGTCCATCCACCTTATACCTTCATCTAAGGTAAGTTCACCAGTTTTATACTGTAAATGGAGTTATATAATGTATTGCAGAGATTTGTGGAGTCATGAAAAGTTGTAAAAACAAAATTTATATATTAATCTACGGGAATCTATTGTATGAATAATTGAGATGATAAATACAAAATAAAAATTTATCATAGCTTTTATTATACTAACTTCAATTAAATTAAAAGGATATATTTAATTTTGTATACAACAACTTTCTTTTGTTCGATAAACTGCAATAAAAAACTTATTACACATTTACACACAATAATCAAAATAAACAAGTGTTTAGATTAATCATATCATAAGATTTAGATGCATCTATGATATGAGTCTTATACATTATATGTTAATGAAATAGAATAAAAGAGAATAAAATATAACTTTAAATATTTTGCAAGTCTTTCAAAATCTTATGTATTCTGCAAGACTTTCATCAAGGAAAATCTATAACAAGAATCACTTAAAGTCTTGAAAAAATCTCTGGATTTTCAGGTTAGATTTCAACCCATCAGCAAAGCTAAACTTTCTGGTACTCACTCGAAAACAAAAAATAAAATGAATTTAAATACATTTTATATACCAAGCAACGATGAATACAAGACCAACGACATGAATAAAGAAAACATAAAAAAAATAAATGGAATCAGTTATTTCAATTCCATCAGGATTGAAAAATTAATACAAGAACAAGAATACAAAAGTTAAGAACACCTAAAGCATACTTTGGAATTGGCCCAAGGTGATAATAAAGTAAACTTATAATTGGAAATTCATAATAATGAAGAGAGGACTCGTCAAACTTGAGGAGAATTAGCTTATAAGTGGAAGTAGATTACGTAGGTCCAAAAGCATCTCAAGTACATACAATAAGTAACCATGCTTAAAATCCATGTGTCTGTTATAAGCTTTCTAAACAATTAAAAAAAAGGTATTGATGATTAAGGTAGATAAGTGTATCAAATACATAGTAGATGTAATTTTTTTTTAATTTTTTTAAAACGTTTTAGCACAATATATTTCAACAAAGTAAAGACATGACATCTAATGTCACTGTCGTCTTCAACATAGTAATACTAAGAGGGGCATAAGTCCAAGAGATTAAAAAACATATAAAAAGAGATCATCTAGTAAAATGATATATACATACAAAAGCAAAATGCGATAAACAAAAATGAAGGCATGGCAACACCAATATATACAAAAAGAAAGAGATTGCCATGCACCAAAAAATTAGATAGCAAAATGAGTTGGCAGACATTCTTGGATTCCATACGGCTATATATCAACTTTGCATTAGATCCCACCGATATGTATACACAAAAAAAATGACAAAAGCGTGGGTCAACAAGAAATCTTACAAATGATAAGTCATGATAAGCCCCACATTCATACACCCATCTCAAACATCAATGATCAACCAATTTTAGTTATCCAAATCACAAGCTCAATACAACAAACTACAACAGTGAATATGTAATTCACTGAAATTTCTAGAATACAAAACAAAGCTTGGCTACGAGCTTTTCCAATGGAACGTGTGTGAGAAAAAATACTCTTAATCCACGTAGGAAGCACTTCTATTTTCTTAAAATATATCTCCAATCCGAACCTCTTTAACTAATATGTAGATGACATGGCATGTTTTTATATGGACATCCTCTTGCTCGACCTCTTGTTTCAAAGGTCCACCAAGAGGATGTCTATCCATCCTAATCAGCATTTTCTTAATTAAAATCTTATTCCGTTAAAACAAATATTTTTTATTAAAATATTTCCGTTAAAATTCTATCCATCTATTTAGGTGATTACCAATTTGGTGTTGGTGTGCCTGCTGGGGGGGGGGGGGGGGGAGTGTTTTACATGCTGTAAATTTTGTTACATGTGACCGACTAAACTTTACTATGACAAATATATTTTATCTTCTGCTCTCGGAGTCCAACAAGGTGATCCTCTCGGTCCCTTGCTATTTGCCTTGACACTTCACCCCCTGGTGAAGACCATTGCTTCCAGCTGCAAGCTCGATTTAAATTCCTGGTACCTTGATGATGGTACTATCATTGTTGATACGCTTGAGGTTGCCAAAGCCTTACGCTTGATTGAAACTGAAGGACCGGGAACATGTTTACATCTCAATATCAAGAAAGCGGAAGTCTTTTGGCCTTGGATTGACCCCAGAAGTAATGTTAATGGTATTTTCCTTCCCGATATTGGTAGACCTTCTAATGGTGTTAAAATTTTGGGTAGTCCTCTGATTATGGATTTGAACTTTATTAGTGATATGATGTTGAGTATGGTGAACAAGACTGTTCAACTAATGTCTGCCATTAAAAAACCCAAGGATCCTCAAAGTGAGATGTTATTACTTCACAATTGCACCGGTGTGTCTAGGCTATATTTTACGATGCACACTACCAACCCTGTAGCCTTTCAACAAGCTACTGAGCTTTTCGATGATCACCTGCTCAAGTACTTGAGACTCCTTGTTACTGGAGACGGTTATGGTTTTGGTCCTTTACAACGGAGATTGGATACCTTGCCCATCAAGGACGGTGGCTTGGGCATTTACAACATGGCAGACACCCGCACCTATTGTTATCTAGCTTCTCTGAGCCAGACTTCTTCAGTGCAAAAAGTGATACTGGGTAACTTGTTCTCAACAAACAAATTCATTGCTTATCAGTTGGCTCTTCAGAACTTCATCTAGGTATGTGGACTACCTTCTTATTATTGCATCGATGATACTGCCCGCCTCCATGCATTTCCTGGCAGTCACTTATTTTGATGCAGTTAAGAAGCAAATCCCATACCAATTTTCTATGTTTGCAAGAGATTCCATTTTGTGGCAGTGCAACCGAGTTAAGCATGCACAAGATTATTTTTTAGCTTTACCGATTAGTGGGCTTAACCAATCCCTGGGTCCTAGACAGTTCAGGGTTGTCCTTTGTTACCGTCTTGGTATCCCATTGTTTGTTGAGAATGGTTTATGCTCAAGTTGCAACAAATCTATGTATATATTTGGGGATCACGCGCTCCATTGTGCTAAGGATGTTGGGATTAAGTTTCGACATGACTTTGTACGTGACATTGTCGCTGACATTTGTTACAAAGCTGGTGTGCCTGTCCGCAAGGAAGTTTCTCTTGGGTTTCTGCCAGATGATGACAAAGGCTTACGGCCTGCAAATATTCTCTTTCTTAACTAGGAAAATGGTCAAGATGTGTGCATGGATGTTACATGTGTCTCTCATTTCACGGGAGATGGTATTCATTCTTTCGTTCCAGGCAAAGCTATCTCCAGTGCTGTTTCGCGTAAACACACTAAATACTTGGACAAGTGTGTCTCTCATGGATATGGTCTGGGTGTTCTATCTTTCTCTACCTTATGGGAACTTGGAGAAGATACTTTATGTTTTTTCAAGTGTCTGAAGAATTGTTTAGTTAGCAACGACGCAAGTAGTGGTTTTGGTAGTTTCATTTTTCATAGGCTAGGTATTGCTATTTAAAAAGGAGTTGGTGCTCAGCTTGTTGCTAGGTTTCCACCCAAAGCTTTGTAATAGATTTTTTGTTTAAAAAATAGTATACGAGTATAAATAATATGTACGTGTGCATTTGGTTCAAAAGAAAACAATTGTTAAATCTAAATTAAGATTATACCAAAACTGATTTCCATTGTTTACACGACTTTTTTCTTCTTCTCACTCTTCCTTACCCTTCTCTCTTTGAGACAATCGAAATCATCTGCAACCTCAAAAGCAAAATTCCTAAACGGGTGATACCTTGGGTTGTTTTTTTTTTGAAGCATGATATCTTGGGTTGTTGATCAGGCTTTGGGAATTAACAAGTGACAAAATCAAATGTTGGTAAGGGAAAATAACCCAGTGTTTGCAAGGCTTATAAATTTAAGGTATAAAGCCTATCGGTGGTTCTTTTATCATAAGAATTGTTTTTTTGAATGATAGCCTTATTCATAAGTCAAGAAGATATCTTTGAATGTTTCCACAAAAAGAATTAACATGAATAAGGGATAATATGATTTTCATACAACATGAGGAAATTTTTCTTTGTGATGTCGGTGATGGAATATCCCATGCAATTGCAATCTAAATAGCTGGTGGTATTGGAGTGATCACTGCTACTTAATTGGAGTTCGGGAAGAAATATGAAGTTGTATATGTATAAATTAACTCCAGAAAAATGGATATTATAATATATTTTCTCATATTATCAAACCAAATAAAAATCGAAAATAAAAAGACGGTAAGGCAATGAAGAAGTTAACAAATACATGGGTTGGAGAAAGATATTTTTTTCCTCCTTGTATTTAGGAAAATTAATTGCCATATAAGATAAAGGATGTCTTCCCATAATGTCACAAAAGAAACTGACCACACTACCATTGAAGAAGTTCTAAGTTAGGCTAGATAAAGAGCGGACGAGATTTGTCTAGGAGGGATAAATCTACGACCCTGGTTTTTTCAACTAACCGTTATAAATATTTTATTAATTAGTGTTCTATTAATTTCTCGTGATGAATGATTAATTAATTTTTCATGATAAATGTTCATTTAATGAATCTAATAAATACATATTTTTATTAATAAATAGTTTATTAAAAACTATATATATATTGATCGGTAAAGGATTTGGTGCTGGCGAGTTTCGAACTCAGGTAACTGGTATCATCACCTAATGACTTTACCACTGTACTACAGTGACCCCCGACTATTAAAAATTATATTAGTAATTTTTAATGGTGGTAGTGAAAGAAGTAGTGGGTGGTGGAAACAGTGGCAGGGTATTTGTGAGTGGTGGAGGTGGTGGAAAAAATAGTGGGCGTGGCCGGTTTTTACGCACGATGGTGGATATTAGTGAATAGTACGTAGTGGACAATAATAGTTTTGTGCCTTTACAAAACGGGAAACATTATATTTGTGATAGATGTAGTTGCCTATTTTTAGTACAACTGGTAAGGACAAAACACTCATATTTTGAGGAAGATACTAAATCATATAAGACAATATGATCATGACCGTTGGATCACCCAAATGGGATCCCAGTTATTTATGGTACCCGATCTAAAAAATCATGGTTTTTAGTATTAAAATAAAATTGATTACATTTCCAGAATGCAAAACAAAATTTGGAAAAGTTAGGCTAGATAAAGAACGATCAAATTTATACTTGCAGAACATAAATCTACCGCTATAAATGATCAAGTTTAATTAAAATTTAATAATAAATGTTCAATTTATATTTCATAATAAATATTTCTTTAATTAATCAAATTAATGTATTTTTTTTGATACATAATAAATTTATTTGATATTAACCATATTAGTAAGCGTTAGTGGTGATTGTGATGGTGGACAATGGTGGGGATAATGGTGGTGGACATTGGTGAGACTAGTGGAGTGGTGACGATAATATGGTGGTGGAAGAAGTAGTGGTATTAGTGTGAGAAAAGGGGTTCTAAGATAGGTAAATTAAGCACTAATGATGGTTGTGATGGTGGGCGGTGGCGGTGGATCGACGGTGGGGATAATGGTGGTAGGTATTGGTGAGACTGGTGGAGTGGTAACGATAATGTGATGGTGGAAGAAGTAGTGATAGTAGGGTGAGAAAAGGTGTCCTAATATAGGTAAATTATTTAGTCACCCTTGGTTAATTTTTCTTTGTTTTGTTTTAATTTGATTTTAGTTTTCAAATTACTTTTTTTGTTATTTTTTAAAATTAAAACAATTTTTAAAGGCCAGATTAAAAAAAAAAAAAAAAGATGTTGTGATTTTAAGATTTGCCGGGTCGGAGGCAGGAAGAAAAATCAAACCTATAAAAAAAATTGACCAAACACAAGGCTACGCACGAATTAATTGTAATGGTTCAGTTTCTCACATCTCTCTTTATTCCCTTTTTTGTCATGGTTTCTGTTTCAGTCAGTATTTCTCCCCTACTTCATGAGATTATGCAAGGCTACGCGTGAATTAATTGTAATCGATTTAGTTTCTCACATCTCTCTATATTCCCCAACTTCGTGTAATCATGCATGCTTGAGAAGTAGTTCATGATAATAGGTAAAGAGACGAGAAAAGAAATGGATCAGAAATTAAATATTATTATAAATTTCAGAAAAATGAATAAACACAATGTATGTAAATTGGGAACCCAACAATTTATATAAAAGAGAAAAATTAAATTATAATGCTCACAGATTTTGCAAGATTAATCTAATTGAGTTTAAAGTAATTTTAGGTGTTTTTAGTTTTGTTACAAATTTGGTGAAAGACCTTTGATTATATTCTTTTGAATTAGTGAACGAAGTAATGTTTTACTACTTATAGGATTTGCTCTAACGATTAACTATATTTGTCCCAAAGAGTTGTATGATTTATATACACAATATTAAAAGATTCGAGGATAAGGACATGTTATTAACCAACTCCTCAAAAACATTTAGACCTGGATCGATCGGTTCGATTCTTCTCAGACAATTACGACATGTATGAAACGATGGATACATTTGAAACACATATCCTTGCCCGCGCTGTTACAGCACGGGTTGAGACCTAGTAGGTGTACATTTCAAGTTTCAACAGAAATATACGAAGTATTCAAGAGAAAATGATTTTTATGTAACATAATCAATCACAATATGTCAAATCACTAGAAATAACCCGTGTCGTAACGACACGGCATGAGAAAAATTAATCTAATTTCATGATTTTTTTGCAGCAATTCTCAAACGTTACATAGGTTGACGAAGGTTGGTTGTTTTCGATATTAAAAATATATGAGTCAATTTGTTTTCTTCTTTTTTGAATAATAAAATATTAGTGCAAAAATATGAGTTTTAAATGGTCGTACCATTTAATTTTTTCCTTATTTGTTTTTGTAAGGACCCTCAAGCTCGTCAACGCTATTTGACTGGTCTAGTGATGGTCAAGTGACGAATTAGCCAATAATAACTCGATTAATTTAACATGGACGTTAATTAATAGAAACTAATCTAACAATGATCTAGATACGAAAATAGTACCATCGTTTGGATCTCTAAAAGTTATGTGAAATGGTTTACTCGAACGTGTGAATCAGATATCGGATGAAGAAGAAAACATCAAGACAATACGAAGGGTAAAATTGTCATTTCCGGAAAAATGTTTTTGATGCAACAAGGACACGTTGTGGATTTCCCATATCATATTTTTTGGGTTCCTTTAACACTTTGGTCGATCTTATCCCTAGCTGATCGAGAGTAGGGCTGCACAGGAACCGTCCCGTCCCATGGAACCGTACCGGAACCGTACCGGTACCGTCCCGGAACCGTGATCATACGGGACAGGTACAAGTACCAAAAAATGGTACCGTGCATAGAGTAGGTACAAGTAACAGTTCTAGGCTATTCCCGTCCCGTCCCGTCCCGTAGTACCGAGGATCTGTATCCGTTGATTTTAGGATTAAATCCTGGCCGTTGATATTAGGGGTTATACCCTTTTCTTAGTCTCCATCGTATTCTCGGACATTCTCCTCGTTTCCTTCTCCTTCTTCCTTCTTCCCTCTCTCGTTTTTCAGTTTCCTTTCAGAGAAGAGAAGATTCCAAACTTTTAGTTTTGATTTCCTTTCCATCATCATCATCTGTATAAGACTTCAGTATCCATTTACGTAAATGGATCTGCTCTGAGGAACTGTTTTTCTTTTGTATCAACAAAGAGGTGAAGAATATGAAGATCGTTTAATCCTCTTTGTTCTTTGGTCTCTGTGTATTTTTATTTTTTTTGGTTTATGTACTCTGAAGAACAAGGTTCATGTTCTAATAGATTTCGTTTTGAATAATAATGCAGTTGGAAGTAGAGAACGGAGATTTGAGGTCATCTGTCAGTGATAATTCTTCAGTTGCTACTGAAAATCGAGGTAAGATCTTATTTCTGTGTTAGAGAAATTACAGGTGCTGGGGGTTACTTTCTGCAGTGCTATTCAGTGAGATGATTAAATTTTCTGATAAATTTCCAGTTCTTTTGTTGAACTAGGTTTACGGTTTTGTCATCGACTTAGAAATTTAATGATTATATGCTGGTAACAACATAAACACCCAAATACCAAAATAGAAAATTTTAAATATAACGGGGAAAGAGTACTTACACTGAATCAGAGTTTCTATATTATTTTCTCCGCTAGAGGACCAATCATAACAGAACCGAAAAGTACTACTTCAAATACTTTGGTTATCAATTGTAGCATGTAGGGCATCAGAATTAACTCCCTGGTTATTCAATTTTGGTAGGATCTACTGTTGGTCTAATTCTCAGATCTTTCCTTCTCTGATTCTTTAATCGCCATTCTCAATCACTAACTTCGGTAAAAATTAATGAGATTTGAACTAATTTAAGAAAAATTATAAGAAACCCATGAAATTGAACTCAATACTTACTTGAATTTCAACATCTTTAGATTGATTATCATTGGGAGAAGGATCTGCATATGAAACGACACCAATTTCAGTAATTTGTGGTGAAGAACAAATTATAGATATGAAATTAGGGCTTCCATGACTCGCTGATTGAGATCTAGGGTCTCGATTTTCTCTATCAGTAAGAGATATTCAGAGAGTACAACGATGAAGAAAGGTTTTCAGATTTCTTTTCTCTTTCAGGGATTTTCACGAGGCGTTGGTTTCTTATTTTAGGAAAAAATAGTGGGACTTACAAATACATTAGCATCGACTTAGAAATTTAATGATTCTCTGCTGCTTTTTAGCGCTGTGTTTATGTATTTTTTAACATTATAAATATATGCATCATTGTGTTATGTCGCGTCGCATATTCGTTGTTAAGTTTCATCTGCCATTTATAATTTTGTTGAGTATGTGGTTGTGGCAAATGAAAATGTCAGTAGTGAGAGTCCTGGACACACCATGAGAGTATACATACATGCTACATGGGTTGATGTGTAACACAGAAATAAGAACTTTTACATTGCAAGTTAGTGTCCAAACCATGTCAGTGATAATTCTTCAGGTTCATGTTCTACTTATGTTTACCCTTATCTGCTCTAAGATGCAGGTGGCCCTGGCCCTGTTTTGTTTAACACTTTAACTTTTGTTTTTCATTTCAGATGGATGCAAATACAACTCAAAGTGAAGCTGCAACTGAAATTGGTTCCTCTATTCACCCTACATCTGTACCTGCACCTTCTGCTGATGCTCAGCAAGCTGCACAATCTGCTCCAACCGAAGCTACAAATAATGCTGGTGATGTAGCCGCGAAGCTGAAATCCAGTTCAAAAGTTTGGAATGAGTTTATAAAATTAAATGGGGAATGGGCAGAATGTAAGCATTGTAAGAAGAAATTGAAAGCCGGTAGTCAAAAGAATGGTACGTCTGGATTATGGAAACATTTGAAGCATTGCACCAAGAATCCTAATAAGAAGCAGGTGAAAGGACACAATTATTGGTGGTTGAACCCCAAAAGCCAGGTGAGGATAGTAAATTAATTGCATCTAATTTCAGTCAAGAAGCGTGCAGAAGGGCTCTTGTTGTGTTTATCATTGTTGATGAGAAGCCATTCAGAATTGTTGAAGGCGAAGGGTTTAGGGCCTATTCGCAAATGTTGGAGCCTAGATTCAAAATTCCGAGTCGTATGACCATTTATAGGGATCTGTTACAACTTTATGTAGATGAGAAAATTACTTTGAAACGTTACTTTGCAGCTTCCAAAATGAGGGTGTCCTTGACAACTGACACATGGACTTCACCTAACAATTATAACTACATCTGTGTTACTGTTCACTTTATTGATCAAAATTGGAAGTTACAAAAGAGAATCATAATGTTTTGTCAAATTGAAGGTCACACAGGCAGTGATATTGGTCAAATGTTAGAAAGATGTTTATTGGATTGGGGTCTTGAGGATGTGTTTGGGGTTACTCTAGACAACGCCAGTGCTAATACGAAGGCAATTGAATATTTGAAGCAAAGTGTGATTGGTTGGACATCAGCTCCAATTAGAGCCGAATATTTGCACGTAAGTTAGTTTTTCTGATTTGTTCATTTCTAAATTCTAATATTTGCATGTGTATCTGTAATTTATCAATTTCAGTGTATGTGTACATTTCGTTTCAGTGTATGTGTACATTTACTAAGCCTAATATTTGCATGTGTAATCTAATATTTGCATGTGTATCTGTTCTTACCAGGTCAGATGTGCAGCTCATGTTCTTGCCATTGTGACAAAAGATGCAGTAAGACTCTACAATAAATCAATATGTAGGATCAGGTCAGTTATCAAATATGTAACTAGATCTCCTGCTAGGTTGAATAAGTTTAAATATTGTTGTGGTTTAGAAAAGATTGAATATAAGCAAGGTTTGATCCTGGATGTGAAAACTCGATGGAATAGCACTTATTTAATGTTAGAAGCTGCTGAAAAGTATGAAAAAGTTTTCAAAAGGTTAGAAAAGCATGATAGGGATTTTAGACAGAAGTACATATTTGAAGAATCTAGGAAAGATGCTTTACCTGATACTGATAATTATGACATGGAAATTGATAATGCTTTTGAGGATTACTCTAGTTCTGAGTCTGAGGGGGAAGTTGATGAGGATTCTAATAGAAAAGGGAAGAAAAAGACGAACAATAAGAAGAAAAAGCCTCGTCAACATGCACCATATGAAGAGGATTGGAAATATGCCAGAGGTCTTCTGAAATGCTTGAAGATATTTTTCGATGCTACTGTAAGATTTTATGCCTCCACACAAGTTACAACTCCTGGTTTCTTATGGGAAGTAGTACTCATCCATGAACAGTTAGTTGAGTTTAGAGATAATGCAACTAATGATCCATTTATTGCTCGTATGGCTGATATTATGTTTAGGAAGTACAATTTTTATTGGGGTGCTTATGAAAAGATGAATTCTGCCTTATTTTTTGCTCAATTGTTGGATCCAAGAGAGAAGGAAAAGGGTTTAGAATTTGCTCTTCAGTGTTTATATGAACAAGACCTTGTTAGGGTTAATACAGTTATGAGGCAAGTAAAGAGGGACTTTAAGATTCTCTTTGAAGAATACAAGTCTTTTCATTCAGTTAACGAGGAGGTGGCAAGTTCATCTAGTGGTGTTGTAGTTGACAACTCAGTTAGTGCTCAAAATGTTGATCGATTTGCTACACTTCAGTCGAGAAAGAAAAGGCACAAAAAGAACCAATCGACTGCTGAGGCAACAATAACAGAGTTGGATATGTATTTAATGGAAGTGTTTGATGAGTCTGAATCTGATGGAAACAATACAAGCAAGTCTAGTTTTGATATTCTGGCTTGGTGGCAGGCTAACAGTAGCAGGTATAAGATAATTTCATGTATGGAAAATGATATATTAGCCATGCCAGTGTCTTCGGTTGCCTCTGAATCCGCTTTTAGCACCGGAAAGCGTGTGCTTAGTCCATGGAGAAGTTCTTTGTCTACAAGAACAGTTGAGGCTTTGCTCTGTTGTCAAAGCTGGTTAAGCAAACCCATTGATCTTGATCTTTTAGCTGATTATGTACCAGATGATAACTCTAAGGATGAGGAAGGTAATATAAACTTTTCTTTGTTTGATTATGATTTATTTGAATCAGTGGTTCACTGATATATATATATATATATATATAAATTGTTGTTGCAGAGATCTTGGGTGTGGTTCAACTGTCAGAGGTCTTGGATGCTTGATGTTTGGAGTTACAGGTCTTGGATGCTTGGTGTTTGGAGTCGCAACAAACTTATAGAAGGGGTCAATTACCAAAGCCGAAATATTGTTTTTTGCTTTGCTTTTTGTTTTTTCTATTTGAAGTTTTAAACAACGTTGTTGAATTTAGAAGTTTAAAGATTTTTGTTAATGTATGAATTCAGGTCTTAAGAGTTAAGACTCTTAAAAGTTAAAGTTTTTAAGCTTAGAACTTTCAAGTATTTTTGTTTTTTTTTTTACATAAGTAGATATGATACGGGTAAAGAACCGGACCCGTCCCGTCCCGTCCCGAGTTAAACAGGTACAGGTCCCGTCTCGTCCCGTACTACACAGGTACCGGTACAAGGTACAAAGTACAGGTACCGGCCATAAGGAGGTACAGGTACTGAGTTAGACAAAAACCCGTACCGTCCCGTCCCATGTGCAGCCCTAATCGAGAGGATAACTCTCACTCTCTCTTCCTCCTCTTCTTTATTCTTCTTTATTCTTCTCTCTTTTCCTTCTCCCATGTTCTTCCTCCTCTGCGAGTGATTGAGAGTCAGTTTGCGAGAGAGAGACGATTGATGAGTTAGAGTAGTATGAATTAGAAGATGTTGATGAAGAGATGAGGACGGTGTTGATGCTGATTAGATCTGAAGATTAAGAAGATTGAGTTGTTGCTGCAAATCAGAAATTAGGTTTCTGAAGTTAGGGTTCGTGAAGAACTGATGATGAGATCTAGTTGATAATAGATGAATAAGAAGTGGGTTTTGTCTAATTGCTGTTTTTTTAAGATGTTTCAATGGAGAATCGAAGAATTAAGATTTTGTTTTAATTAGGGTTTCTCTGAATTCGATTCTGAGATGAATTCAAAGATGATGATTGAGAAAAATAGTAGATGGGTTTTGTTGGTATCGGACGAACTGAACTGGTGGTTTGTTGAGGTGCAAGATGAGTACAGAATCAAGCTAAAACAAGAAGAAGAGTAAATTGCTTAAATGGAACCGTTTGAGGTAATTACTTATAATAAAACATAAGTATTCAATTTTATTATTGAGGATATGTGTTTGATAATTGAACTGTTAGAGAAATTGAAGATGGGTATATATATGTTAACTGTATTTATGATATGGGTTGTTTTGGATGTATCGTTACGAATTGTGTTGGTGGATTTGATGATATTGAATTCGAAGAATAGAGAGTCAAGGGTGTTGGTGAACTGTAGAAGTTGTTGTTTATATGTGGATGCAGGTGTATGTGGAATTGAAACTGTTTGCAGTGGTAGGTTAGGTTTATGTTCTTTTCTAAAGTGAAGTTGAATCACAGAGAACATGGGCTATAAGATGCAATAAAATGTGTAGCTAAAATTGATTGTGTGATATGCACTGGGGTTTCAAATGAAGATGATATCTCTATATTATGGTGACTAGTTCATAGTGATGTGATAAATAAATTGAACTGGAAATTGATGTTGGTGTTGTGACAGTGAAGGTGGGTTACTAGGTTGCATTTGGTATGAGTTGAAGTTGTGTATTGGCGGTGAAATTATAAAGAACAAGCTGAACTGATAATAATGGTGAACTATATTAAGGATGTTGTTGTAACTGCTAGAACAGGAAATAGAACCACAATGAATGGTGGAAGGTTGGTTCTAGCTGTGGCATTGCAGCTGGATTTAGAATAAGGATTGTTAGTAAACTAAAGTAGTAAGTGGGTAAGCTATGTAATGGTATGGCAGTGTTGAGTGACATGTAACAGAAGTGAAGTTGAAATAAGTGTAGGAGCTGCAATTTATATTATTGATTGAGCTAAGATGATCTGTAGTGGTAGATGTAGGGTTTTGAGGGTCTCGGTGGAGGCTTACATCTGCTACCTAAAAGTAAGCTTAAGTTGTAATTGAATTATGAAATTGTTTTGATTGAATATGTTATAATGCTTTTGTAGACATAATATTTATTTCTGCAACTGAGCTTATGTTTATGTATCATAGGTTGACATGTACAATGGACTTGGGTAGAATATTTTAGCTTAGCCGACTCGATCCAGAGTTTCTGACTCAGTCTATCTGACCGAGTTAAATATGTGTAATTGGTTTACTTGAATCAGTCTTCTGACCGAGTTGACTCAGTAACTAGGATCTATCCCGATTTGACTCGGTGACCAAGACCTGACCTTGACTACTTGACTTGACCTCGATTTAGACGTTGACCGTTAGTTGACCTTTGGCCAGACGTTGACCGTTAGTGGACCCAGTTGGACCAGACCTTTGGTTAATGGGCCTATTTAGAGGACTTGGGCTTAGGGAAACTTTCATAATTAGATGTTTGGACCTTTTGTGGTCCGAGTTATGGTCCGAGTTAGACTTTGGGTTCTTTTACAAAGTTGTAGATATTTATAAGACTTAGATAATGGACTATAGATTCAACCTAATTGAATTAGTAAATCTTAGCTATGCTAAAGATAGATAATGATAATGTGTAAAGTCATAAATGAGATTAAAACCATTAGATAAAACTATATGATTCTTGTATGAGCCATTTTGGCTAGATTGTTAGAGTACTTGTGTGATTAACAGTTAGTCTATTAACAACGATCGATTCAAAGGATGAACCAGTGGATCGTGGATCTCGAGGTAGGTGTGGCTTGTCATCAAAAAGAGGTGGGAATACTTTTAACTATTTTGAAACCATCGTTGTTTTGTTTTATAAAAGTTTATGTTTAACAAACTCATGCATTGTCTAATTGTGCTTTTCATATATTGTTTAGTTTGTATTATTGTTCTGTTGATTCTTTGAATCTTTCCATGAATTGGAAAGGACGTGTAATGTTTGTCGTCATTATGAATTGTTATGGGAAATGAGAATTTCCACGTGTGGTATATATTATACGCTCCTTCATTTATATCTACATGAATTCAACTTTGATGCTTATTAGGTGTGGAACAACCCGTCATCAATATAGCTATGTAGGTGTGGAAAAACTCGGCATCACTAATATATATTGTTTGAAGAAGGAGTTTGTCCATATACATTGTTTGTGCATTTCCAGTGACTTATTCACTTTGATGTTTGGGAAAACATGTATTGTTTTCCAAATCTTGCTCATGATTTCTTTAAAGTTAAATGTTATTCCTGCTGGGCACCCCTTCTAGGGATGATGTGCTCACCCTTTTCCACTTTCAGTTTCAGAGACTGATAAGAGTTGCGCAGCGAAAGCTTCGAGGAGTTGACTTCGTTAATTAGTTAACTTTTGTTATGTTTATTATATTTGCAAACCAAATGACTGTTGTATATGTAACATTTGAGAGGAGTTATTGTATATATAAATCTGAGCGGGGTTAGTTTTGGGTTAAGTTTTGTAGCAGATTTCTTAATTAAATTTTTAAGTAAATGATTTAGATCCTTAATGCCTCTTTATTTAATTAATCTCTTGGATTAGTCAGCTGCTAGCTTTGGGGGCGCTACAGTTTTGTTGCCATATTAATTTTTTTAATTAGTAAGACTTAATTATGGGGGTTATCAATGCATATATCCATAATGGAAGGAGGTTACATATCTTACATCCGTCCGATGTCTATGACTGGGATGAGACTGGGATGGTCGGATGAAAAGTTTGTCTTTGAAAATATTATCCGACTATCTAAAATCAAGGAACCCCTTCTATTTTGTATATAGATAACTGCACAAAGTAATATGAAAAACCCCATACTGCAGATAGTTTGAGTTCGCGTATAAGAAAATAATATCATAGGAGAAGATAAACGAAGTTTATATTTATTTCTTAGCTCCATATTCATCCAAATTCGAAAAATTACTAAAAACCATTTCTCCCAGAATCTAAACTGACCTAAGATCAAATCCAAAAGAAAACTAGATAAAGAAGAGACCATACCTGATTAGCAATAACATCTGCAGTAACTCCTTGTGAAATCTCAGATTTTCCACCTGCAGAAATAGCGTAAAAAACCCTTGTGAAAACCAAACCCTAACTAACAACAAACATAAAATCAAACCATAACTACCAACAAACCATAAAATCAAACCCAAAATAGAAAACTAAAAAAAGAAGATGAACATGTTCTCCTTTCTGAAAGATGACCTAAATCGGGTTTGGTTTCAACCATGGGAGAATTTTTTCTATAAATCGGATCTGAGAGAGAAAGACTACTGTGTTTGTGGTTGAAATGAAACTGAAACTTTTTTCTAATACTAAACCCGTGTAGGCACACACGAAATTGGCATGCATGCAACAATGGTAAAAAAAAAGTGTTTCCTGGCACTCACGATTTTGACATACGTGAAATCATACAGTCACGAGTAGCAATAGAACATCAGCAGTTACGAAATTTGCAACAGTAATGGGCTGTTGCGAAAATTTAGCAACAAAAATTCGCAACTGCTACATTTCTGTTGCGAATCTGAGTTGCTAAAACCTGAATTTGGTGTAGTGTTACAACGAGTAATACAAATTTTAGAAGACTTATTTAAAATCTACAAAAAGTAACACAAACTTTGAAAGACATTTCAAAAATAAACAACCAATAACACAATACTCTGGAAATCCATTGAAGTCTTTAAAAATCTCCAAAAAAGCATTTACAGGGGGGTAGTCAAGTGAGATTTCAAACGAATTTCAGAGAGTTTTGAAATCTATTGATCGTCGATAGAGACTTTCAGAGAGTCCCCCAGTATCTCTTGTTATTGGTTAAAGAATTTTTTTAAGTCATTTGAATTATTTGAAACTCCATGTTATTGGATTTGATTTTATAAGAGTCACTTTAACATCCTTGTTATTCGAATGAGAATTGAAAGTCATTGCTCCGTTGTTTTCAGAGTTGGAGAGATTTTTTTAGGAAAATAGGCATGGTAGAAATCTCTCCCGAAGAGGTGATATTTTTGGAGACTTGGAAATTCGGGGAATATTTGTTTTTAAGAATATGATCAATTTGTTTTTCTCTCACTTTTTAAATTTTTTTTTTTTGAGCTGATGACCAAGTAACAAGACATTTGTGCAGTAAACCAGTGGCGAGATAACATATCAAATAAAATGTGGAATAAAGAGAATGAAAACGCAGGGATAGGACAACAATGAGATTTATTATGACATCTATAATACAAAACAGAATGGGTTTTTGAGCTTGGACGTTCGGATAACATTTTGAGAGACAAAAGTTGCATCCTACCATCCCAGTCCCATCTCAGCGAAAGACATCCGACGTTCGTCGTTTCTGTAACCCTTCTCATTATGAATCCAAATTTATCAATCTTTAATTATTGCATCACCTCTTAACTCAAGAAATTCAAAGAAACATTAAATGAAATCATAATATATCATATATCCATTAATTGGATTTGGTGGTGGCATGATGAATCTAATGGGAAATGAGATTTACTTATTTAATTATTTTTATTCATAACTCATAAGTGAGATATGCATACACACTATTACTTAAATGATTTTGTGTTCATTTTTGGATAATGTATATGAATAATTTTACAATGTATTTATAAACATTATTTTCGCTTAAAAAAAAACTATCTTGCAAAGGAACACGATTTAAAGTCCGGAGAAAAAGAAAAATTACACCAGTCAGATATCATATTAAAGCAGTGTCGTTACGGTACGAGCTATCTCTAAATGTTTATTAGAACTTTCTGTTAACCTCATGCTGTGCCGTTACGACACGAATTATTTCTTGTTGAACACATTTTTACCGGACATTTATAGTACTTTTATTAAGATTGTAATGTGCATAATAAAGTAAGCGGTAGATTTTTTGAATTTTTGATTGAATATCACATAAACTTTTTACAAATCTCATTTTTAACTTTTTTTTCTTTGTTTCAATAAATCACAAAAACTCTATAATACATTTTCAGAAAAATTATAGAAATCTTTATATTTTTATAAAATCTTAAATAAAAAATCTCATTTGACTACCTCCACGTGAACCACGGTTTCAGCATCAACCTTCACGATCCCTTTTGCCTTACTCATCGGACCATCTCTGGCTAAACTAGGGCTGTTCATGGTCGGTTTTGGTTCGGTTTCTAGCCAAACCAAAACCGAAACCAATACTATTGGTTTCTAAAAATCTAAACCAAACCAATCCATTAACCATTGGTTCGGTTTCCAAATGGTTCCAGTTGGTTTCGGTTTGTCCCAATGGTTTTTTTTTAACCAATAATTATGTCAAACCAAAAAAAAAAAAAATACACAAATTACAGATAAAAAATCGTAGTTGCCGATAATATTGGTTTACACAAATTTACAGACAAAAAAAAAATCAAGAATAGTTAAAGCTTACTCTAATTTTAGAGATCAAAAGAAGATATATAATATATCTTAATTTAGTTATTGACAAATAAAAAAGAAGGAAGACGGGAAGTAAAAAGTCGAGTAGCAGCAGCTGTAGTTGGGGGTGGAGAAGGGAGGCGACTGAGAGAAGGAGAAAGAGAAAAAGGGAGAGTATCATAATGAAATATTAGATTTAGGGTTTCTATTTATCCTCTAAATAAATGGGTAGAATCTAATACTTGTAAATCGACGGTAGAAACTAAATTTAAAAATTAATCGGTTTTCCAATGATTTTTGGTTCGGTTTTAGAGGTCAAACCAAACCAAAACCAACACTATCGGTTTCCCATTTTCTACACCGTAACCAATCCATTAGTAAATGGTTCGGTTTGGTTTCTTCCTAATTGTTCTGGTTTGGTCCGGTTCCAGCGGAAAACCGAAACCATGTTCAGCCCTACGCTAAACATTGGCCTCTACTTTTTCCCATTCACGCTATTATGCAGCTCAAGTAAAAATGCCGCGATCCCATCCTATGACTCGACCTTGTCACGCATAGCGTGCGCCCTAAACTCCTATTTTCCTCTTTACATTTCATTACCCTAAACGGACGTTAATTCGTCAATGAAAACTCCTTTCTCTTAAAATGGAACTTGAAGCGAAGAAATAAACCCTTTCTAACGCTCCATAATTATATTTTATTTAAGATTATCAGTAGATCATTTGATTTTCACTCTCAAAATTTTACTCCAATTAAACCTATCTCTCAATTTACTAATTATTCGAATCCCAAAGAAAATTTCCTCCCAATGGAGGATGCATTTGCCAGATCCGTTCCAGAGGTAGTAGATCTTGTTTCAGTTTTAGCTCAATCAATCTAATTCTTAATCCTGGATCACTGAGTTTTTTTGTACTGAAAATGTAGGTTTTGGAATTCTTTGGAGTTGATCCGAGTAAAGGTCTCACTGATTCTCAGGTATAGTTTTGTGATCTTAATATAGGTTTTCTTTGTGTTTGATACAATATTTAGGTCTCACTGTAGGTTTTCTTTTTGTTGTCAATGTAGGTGAAGGAGAATGCTAGAATTTATGGAAGTAACGGTAAGGTCAAGAACTTATAATTGTTTTCTTATTTCATACATGAATATTGGTTTTATTTTTTTGAGTCAGTTCGCAAATTAAACGTAGTTAGTGAATGTACAGTTAGCAAGTATAGGGATGCTGACACAATCAGTAGGCACGAAATGAGACTAAATTTAACAGCCATGGAATACCTGTTTAGCTTATTTTTTGTACAGTGCTAGTGGTTAATTGCATTTCCTAGTGATTCCTAAACATAACATTTTTCGAATGTCTTATGAACTCCAAACTATTTAGAACTAGCCAACTAGGATTTAAGCGGACTATTGTGCTGTGGATATGTGATGGGTATGCCCCTGCATCCATATGGATAGCTGAAGGTATAGCTAGGTTGAAAGTGGATTTAAATGGAATAGTGTGTTCTGGATATGGATAGCTTAAGGTATATTTATTTATGGCGACGTAAATATCAGGAATTAGGTAGCTAAACTGGAGGAATTTATGGGATGGGGGAGAATTATTGACCTATATGTAGTTTGTACATTAAGCTTCACCCCGTGATGGAACTTGGCGGTAGAGCAGATTAGCAAGTATGTCACATTGGATCTGGTCAGACGCACCTTAGGAAATGGCACTAATAACTGCATTTTCAGTAGTGTGTTTGTCGTCTTATGCCGTAAAGGAGATCAGTGACCATATGTTTTCTATTAAGATGTTCTGCGAGGCTCAATGTTAATATTGGTTATATGTAGTATGGGTCCAGGGTAGGTGATTAGCTGGTCGTAAGTGGCTCTGGTAACTTTGTATTCGGACTTCTACAAACTGTGGGTGCAGGGTAGGTGATTAGCTGGTTGTAAGTGTCTCTGGTAAGTTAGTGTTCAGACTTCTACAAACAAGTTACAAATAAGTATAGTCCAGCGTAGTTCTCATCGTTATGTATGGTTCTACCTGAACTGTCCTTTTAGAGGGTTTAAGTGTATCAGACATTAAAACCGACGCTTAGAGATTTTCTGCATATGTTGTTCATGTTTTTAGCTTTCATTAATATCTCCAGAGACCAGATCTGGCATTCAGTTGAAGTATACTTGTCTCCATTATCTGATTTGTTAAACTGCATTGGAAAAATTGCAAATGGAAGTTTCATGATCGAAGTCCCGCACTGGTGGAGATGTCATATGATCTATATCACTCTACATTCACTAAAGGTAAAGTTGGGATCACGAACAAAGAAGAAAAGAAAAACCAAAATGCCAATGAGACAAATTACTAGATCCAATAATGTTACATAAGAGATTCCGAAAAGGGTGTGGTTAGGCAATTGATTGGACATCTAAATCAAGTACAGGGATGCATTTATTTAGTACCATAATCTTATGTTTTCAGAAACCTGTCTTAAATTGTCAAAATTATGCTTTAGTTTCCATGAATCAGCAGCAGTTAGTTTCTAATTCAAGATTCAGCAATTAAATCACATTAATCTTCTATTCATAATATAATATTTGAACTGCAAATCTAATACCTTTTCTTTTCTCTCTTTGCATGCTTCCCTACAAGCAGTACTGCCTCAAGAGGAAAGTAAGTATTCACAATGTTCCTGCTTTTCCAATTGCTATGTTCCTTATTTTTGTATATTTTATCACCACTCCATTCACAAACTATATCTCTACCTCCACCCCCTACCATTCATTCAATATGTAGCTTTCACAATCTGTGGACATCTTCTATATAAGCCATCTTAACAAAATACAGATCTTGAATCATAGTAAGCCGCTTCATTTGGCCAAATGTGCATGTGGTGCACGTACTCTTGCCTTTGTCTTCTTTTTGGATTTTTGGAAACTATCTCACTGTGTCGCTTGTCTTTGCCTGTTTATTATTCAGGTACTCCATTTTGGAAGTTGGTCTTGAAGCAGTTTGATGATTTGCTTGTTAAAATACTGATCGCTGCTGCTATTGTTTCATTCATTCTGGCTTTGGTTGATGGAGAGACTGGCCTAACAGCATTTCTGGAACCTTCTGTAAGATTTAGAAACTCGTATCTATCTCTTGTCTGCAAGTCTGCTTCCCCTCTTTTCTCTGTTCAAAAACTCTACCATCACTTATTTTCTTTTCTTACGTGCACCTTTGCATTTGAGAAGCTGTGTGAGCTAGTCTGGAAACCTTTTTATCACTAGTACTACCCTGCCTGATTATGAGTAGCCGCTTCACTGGAAAACTTATGTGGTCAGACAGACTGTTTTACAAATGGGTTTGGGGTTTGGTGTTATCTTATAGGAGTCCAAGAATGATAACTTTTCTTGCTCCAGTTTCATCCATGTCTTGTTTATATGTGGAGTATAAGTCACCTTGACCTGGATAGGGTGGCTGGTGGTAGTGGTGTCTGTGTGGAGGACTGTTTAGTGGGCATGAATTGATGGAATTGGTTAATTTCCAGTATTTAGTGATAGTGGGTTACCGGAAGATGATGGGCTTGAAAGGTTAGAGCATGGAACAAAAGTGCAGAGGCAAAAATTGATCATTTAGTGAATCTTTTTGATAAGGTATCTTCTTTGGATTGGAGGAAAGGTCCAGCAGTTTCATGAAGTCTGTTAATTAGTGGAGCGAACTTATAGTCCCAGAAACTTGAGATATGAAAACATCAGTGGTAGAGAAACCCAAATGTGTTGAAAGAGTGAGATAATCAGTGTGCATCAAATGTAATTAAACAATGAGCTTGACTCATAGAAGTCGAGTTACCTCATTTGAAGTAGGTAATGCGTAGAGTAGGCTATGGGCTTTGTTGGTCGTGTACCATAGTTTATGTCCCTAGGATGTTGTGGATATTGATCCTTCCGCTGGTATATAGGGCTTTGTTTGACGTGCAGTGTATGCGATATAGTGTACCTAATGGTTCTGTTGACTTGATCGCGAAGTTATATATCTTAAAGGAACTGCATATTGTGCTGGTTCAGTCTTGATTTTATTCAAGTCTTTTTTAATCTTTTTAGACTTTGGTAAAGTGACGGGGTTATGTTTTGTATTTCTAAAGATGGTCCATCCGTCTCTTACTTCGGTTTTGGCACATGAACAGGTCATCTTGCTGATATTGGCTGCAAATGCAGCAGTTGGTGTGATTACGGAGACAAATGCTGAAAAAGCTCTTGAGGTACATCCTTCAGTCGACATATAAGACCAATAATCTGTACAACTGTAATACTTCCTTGTCATGCTGTTCTTTTACAGAGCATCTTACCTAACCTGCGGACGTAAGTCTAGTTAATAATCATCTCTAAATGTTAGATGATTATACATGATTATGACTTTAAGTTTGCCCTTTCCAAAGAAAAAAAGAGAGAGAGTAAAAAGCGGGATTTACAATAGATTCTTTGCTCCTCACTCAACTCCAAGAGCTCTCTTTTCCTTGTGGGGACCTTGGATGCAAAGTTACTGATATAGATAAGACGCTAAGATTTCTTATGCAGAAATGTTATAGTGTCCATCTTTTGTTCTTTGATGCGGTAAGTTAGCATTACTGTCTTATTCCGTTAAGGCAGCAGAGAAAACATGCTGTTTTCAGAAAGTGTGGTATTTTGTTATTTTCTGTTTCTCCTTTTTTAAAAAAAAAAAAAATCTTGTAGGTCCTAAAAACCCTTTCTTTTAGCCTGCGCTTTGTGTAGCTTAGTGTGTTTATCCCCATTGCAGGAGCTTCGAGCATACCAAGCTGATGTTGCAACGGTCCTACGAAATGGTAAGCATTCAGAACATCTCATTCTGGCTTTAACATGGCAACGAAGATTTTGTTTTCCTTTATATGTGAAACATACATGGGTCAACTGCATATGACGTATCCCACTTGAACTCCCCGCCATCTACCTTCACCTTATTTATAGGGATTGAAGGTGGAAGGCTGTACGTATTAGAGCTCAGTTAAAAATATACAAGTTTACTGATAGCTAAAGGGGTTTTGGAATTATTTGAATTAGCTGTTTCTTTTATATGAAAATCTTCATGAGGAGGGGTTCTTGATCACGGAACATTCAGGCTTCATCCTTCTTCATGTATGGGTGCAATACCCCTCATTTTATGTATAAGTAATTGCTCTTAGGTCTACAAATGGTATGATATGTTTCAGTACTCATATTGTTTCAAATACCTGCAGGTTGCTTCTCAATCCTACCTGCAACAGATCTTGTCCCAGGCGATATAGTTGAAATTAGTGGTATGTCAATGACTAAACTGAGAGGAAAATTATATTTTAGTATTTTACTGACACTCTGGTTTATTCTTTTTCTGTTGCCGCATTTTATATTGACTATATTGAGTTTTGCTATTTTTATCTTCGGTCAATAGTTGGATGCAAAGTTCCTGCAGACATGAGAATGATTGAAATGCTAAGCAATCAACTCCGTGTCGATCAGGCAATCCTTACTGGTATGTGATACATTTCTGTTTTTGAATAGCTGGCTTTTACTTATCATTGATACCTGACTTATATTCTGATTATAGAGTAATAGAATATACTGCTCATTGCTAATGCTGTTCAAATTTCGATGGTGAGAGTTTTGTTACCTGCTAACCGGTCTCAACTTATGTTAGTTTAAACTACTGACTACAAATATTAAATTTTCAAGACAAGGAACATCAAAACAGAACAAAAAAAAGTTTACGAGACATGTCATAAGTCAGCACTGACTATTGACTTAGTACAATACTGCCACAGCTGTGGAATGCTTGTAAGAATTCAAGTACAAGTACATGTATATTTGTATTTATTTTTGGCAAGAAAATTTTGGCTTGGTTGATCTGGGTTTCATCAAACTGGGATGTACACTACGGTTTTTAAGGAAAGAAACAACATCTAAGAACTGCTAAGGTTTAGCTACTGGGACAAAAAACTTATCATGATGGCTTATATAAGGAATCCGAAACAAATTCTTGAGATATTCAAGACTCTCACCTTGCATGGTGTGATTCATGATTAAGATATTACCAGTCCTACTATAAACCCAAACGAATAATATTTAATGAATCAATCACCCTTGACCTCAGCAGTTGACAAAAAGCTCTCCGAGACCAATTGAACTGGTTGACAGCTTGCTATTCAACTACGAGTTGCAAAGGTTTCATGTTACACACTTGTAATGGTGAATGGGTGTACATGTGCATTCTGGTTTGTGAAAGTTGGGAATATCTGTTCATGGATGCATCCTATGGCTGCTTGCTACCCCAGCATCGCTGTTCGTTAGTTCTGTCTCCAATTTTTTTTCTTACTGATGTATTATTGGTTGACGATGCTGAGTGCATCATCTGATGGTATTCATATTCTCTTACTGACATTGCCATATGATGACAGGTGAGAGCTGCTCTGTGGCTAAAGATCTTGAATCAACCGTGGCTACAAAAGCAGTGTACCAAGATAAGAAAAGCATTCTTTTCTCAGTAAGTATTAAAGAGCAAATTGCATTGTGCCGAGAAATGCGATTATTGTTTGCTGTAGCACATACATCTTTCAACTGACAATAGTAATTAGTCACCAACACATATGTTCTAACTTAGGTTGACTTCAGGGTACAATAGTGGTCTCTGGGAGAGCAAAAGCTGTTGTGGTTGGTGTTGGCTCCAACACCGCGATGGGTGGCATACGCGATGCAATGTTAAAGACAGAAGATGTGAGCATGCCTGTTTCTATTCCCCAAGGCCTTCTTTGTTTCGATTTCCTGTTTCCTCCTTCTAATGTTTTCTGTTTTTTTATATAAGTGATAAAGATTGAAGATCTAGTTAGTAATATTTGTACATCCGTATTTGTTTCCGGCATTAGGATTGTCGTATTTCAGCATCATTTGAAAGGATTTGTCAAATCCAGTCTCTGCCTCAACAGTTTAATCTTTGTTTCTTACTCTCAGCTTGTACATTTACATATTGCATGCATTTCTTCTCATTTAAAATGACGTTAGGGTTATATGTTCTTTGTTGCAGGCAGCAACTCCATTAAAAAAGAAGCTCGATGAATTTGGTACTTTTTTGGCCAAGGTGATTCCCAGTTGTCTGCCTTCATGTTCTTTTAATTTCTTCATGCAGATCCAGTAGTTAGGTTTGAATTGCATGCCTATCCATCTTTATACACTTCTTCCGACGAAAAAAGTAAGATCCACATTTACTTATTAAAGGAAGAAAAAGGCGATGTTGTACTATCCATACCACATTTACTTATTGGTACTGTGCTAGCATGTAGGTGGAAGCTTGTGAACTGAACCAATCTATTTGTAGTGGTTGCAAAAGACAGAGCTAGGTTTAATTTTTAAAGCAGTTACTGCAATTTGGAAGAAGCTTCTAGAGCTTAGGGAATTATTTAAGGTATGTTCAGAGGATTAAGGTTATGTTTAGTGGTCGAAAAGTTCGAAGATATTTTGACCATGCCAAACAATCTATTTTCTCTTTTCTACCACGGGAAAAAGGTTGATCAGATTTGGGGCTACCTAGTGATACATCCAAGAGTGCTAATAAGTGCCCAGAATGCTTTGCCAGATCTTTGCTCTGATGTAATCTATTGCATCATTTGCATTATTTAAGATATTTTTATTTGTGTTTCTCTAGCCATTTATGTATCTTCAGTATGTATGAGCTCACCTTTCATATCCAGGTTATTGCAGGAATTTGTGTCCTGGTATGGATTGTAAACATTGGACATTTTCGTGATCCTGCTCATGGTGGTTTCCTCCGAGGTGCAATTCATTACTTTAAGGTATTCCTCGAGGGAAAAATCCATAAGTTCTGTTTATCTACCTTCATTTTAACCTATGGAGATATAAAGCTAGTGGATGAAGCAGAGCACTTCACTCTTACTTTTAATTATTATCCATATCCTGTTGAAGGTTTCAATCCTTCCGCCTTTAACCTTTTTTTTTTTAACTGTGTAAGCTTTCGAGGCTGATATCTGCATGCCCTGAGAAATAGCTTGTCATGATTTTCTGATTGTTGATACTACCACTAAGTGTTTTTTCCCCTACCAGTCTTTATTCTCCCCATAAATACATTGTTTTGTCTAGTATACTTTCTGTTGATAAATGTTGTTGTGTTTATTAACCAAGAGGATTGTTTATACTGGTCCTACTTGACCTCTGTTAATATGTTTATTTTTCGTTGAAGTTGCTTGATTATGTCATGTCTCTGTAGATTGCCGTTGCTCTTGCTGTTGCAGCAATTCCAGAAGGTCTTCCAGCTGTCGTTACAACGTGAGTGCTTTAACTAATTTTCATACTATTGTTTGTGAGCACTTCCTCGTAAATCAGTAGCTAGTGTTTCTGCATTCGCTTCTTCGATGCTTACAAAGATGATCATATTTTTCAGTTATGGTTTATTCTGTTAATGATATTGTTAGCTGATAATATATCATTATAAACCATATTTGGTTTTACTATGTTGCGTTATCATTGATTACCCCCTTACTTATTCTATTAGAGCTTTCTGTTTGTGCTTAGTCTGGTATGTTTTTCAAGTGACTCAAGTCCGTGTGACAGCTTAATTCCTTTGCTATACATTCTAGTAGCGCGCTTAATCTTTTACCCCGTTCTATTTCTAGGTGTTTGTCTCTTGGCACAAAAAGGATGGCGCGGTTGAACGCTATTGTAAGGTCTTTACCTTCGGTAGAGACCTTAGGATGCACAACAGTGATCTGCAGTGACAAGACTGGGACTCTAACAACCAACATGATGTCTGTATCAAAGGTGATAAGAAATTTCTAAAATCTGGATTCTGTATATTTTAGTTGTTGTTTTTGTAATTGAGAACTATTCAGTTGACTTGATCCCCTTCCTTTCTCAAATGCATTAAGTTTATTTCCCTAAATGTATTCATACTAACATAATTAGCTATGTACATCTTTAATGCCCCCTAATATTTATAAAAGTGACTGTTCTTTTTCTCTTTGCTTGACTGAATCTTCCGCCAGGAGCTGTTTTAGTAATATTATTTTTTGTTTGACAATTTTTTTTTATAGCTTAGGATCTCATGTATTGATATGCATGCTTCCTTCTGAAAGAAAGTATTTAATCTGGCATGACTAACCATGTGTGTACTTATTGCTACACAGATTTGTGTTGCCCATTCAGTCCGCCATGGTCCCATTACTGCCGAATATTGTGTTAGCGGGTCAACTTATGCTCCAGAAGGTGTAATTTCTGACAATGCCGGGACGCAGGTATTCTTTTCCTCTTGTCTTAGTTGATCAGTTTCTCATATGTGTGTGATATGTTGAACTAGCATAGGACTTTGTCACTAAGTTCACTATTAAGGAAAGCTGTCTTTATGGGTAAATAGAGATGCATGCTTGTTCAAGTTACTTCTCTAGGGTAGTCTACATATTTCATAGTGTTATTTCGTCTGCCTGTATTACAATGTCAATTCACCATCTTAAATGATGTATAACATAAAATATTCTAGGGTGTTAAGGTACTCTATGTAAAGGGACTTTAATTAGTTTAATTATTCTGCTCGAGACACTTAATTTTCCTTAATTTTCATGGCTTTTCCTTTTGTTTTTGACCTTTTAAGCTTGTATTGGTGTTTTTTAACCTTGCATCTGTTGATATCTATATTTTTGGGTCATCTAACTTTGCAATGTATGCTTAAATTTTTTGCTGGTCGAATACAGCTTGATTTTCCATCCCAATCCCCCTGCCTTCTTCACATCGCAATGTGTTCAGCCCTTTGCAACGAGTCAACCTTACAATACAACCCGGACAAGGCAAAGTATGAAAAAATTGGCGAGTCAACTGAAGTGGCCCTTCGTGTGCTAGCTGAAAAGGTTTATATGATTCCTTACGTATATGATATACTTGGGTTCTGATTCTGCAGATCTAGTTTAGGCTTCTGCTTAAACTTTGGTAAATGGAAGTATTACATTCAGTAAGCTCAGCAGTTCTTTTAATTATTGTTCATCAGATTGGTATTCCTGGTTTTGATTCTATGCCCTCAGCCCTCAGTATGCTGAGTAACCATGAACGCGCATCTTACTGTAACCATTACTGGGAGAATGAATTTAAAAAGGTGAGGATTTCACTTCTCTAGATCTTATTTTCTATTTCGCTAGTAGTATGTTTAAATGAAAAAGATAATTACATATTCAGATTTCGCTTTGTATAGTGAATTTGTGAAATTTTAGCTCCCTCCTTTACAAAGAGTTGTTCAGTTATCTTCTGGTTAATTTGTATCATGCAATCGCCGATCTATGAAGCAGTGGTTTTGATATATGGCTATCATTTTGAATGTTCCTCCCGAGTTTTCAGAAGTCAGGTCTTTTAAGTGTCTGCTATTTAGACTCTTTATAGTGCCGCGACTCCCGAGGTTGCGAGTGCTCCCAAATCCCAATGCAAGTGAGCCGAAAATTAAAAAAATATAAAAAGGAGGAAATGTTTTAGGAAGGTCTTTTTTCCCATCTTGGTCATGCTTCCGATGAGTCAATGGCTCAAAGCGGGCAGTATAACCCCCACCCCCACCCCCACCCATGTTTATTTTTTATTTTTTACTTTGATGGAGAAAGGTAGTAATTACTAAATTTATCTGGCTTTTTCAATCATAATGCTAAAGTAGAGCCAGGAAACAGTAAAAGGTTATGAAGTTAGATGATGTCATGTGTATTACATACACGTTATAAGCTGTTTGTTTCTAGGTGTATCACAACAAGTAGGGAGCTCATTTTGTTTTTTTCAGAACATTATTTTGTTCTTTGATCATGAGTGTAACTTACTCTTATGCAGGTTTCTGTTTTAGATTTTTCCCGTGATCGTAAAATGATGAGTGCCCTATGCAGTCTAAAGCAACAGGGTATTTTATTTTCAAAAGGTGCCCCTGAAAGTATAATTTTAAGGTGCACAAGTATTCTGTGCAATGACGACGGTTCTATAGCTCCATTAACTTCAGATATGCAAGCTGAATTGGAAGCTAGGTTTAAAAGGTTGTCTTCCTTTCCTGTGATTTTGTTTGACATCCATGTTCTAATGAATCTTATGTTTTTCATGCTATGATGTGCATGAGTCTGATTGTAATGCATTTCATTTGGTGAGGACTTGTACAGATTTGTGCAGGCTGCTCATGTATTATTACTCACACTGAAATAATACATTGATACCCTCATGCTCATATCACTGCAAAGATACATTAGCTTTTTAACCTTTTTGCTTGTATTCAAATGTAGGATAATGCTTAGATACCCTTATGCTCGTATTGTTTGAAACATTAGTTTTAACTTTTATGCTTGTCTTGGAATGTAGAGATGGTACATTATCTTCAGCCTTTTGGGCAATATAGTTTATTTATTATGCGAATTAAAACTGAAATTATCACGGGGTATTCATGCATTTCTGTGATCCTTCCGTTCAATTTCCCCTTTTTATTTTCTTTCAAAAGAATTCATGAGTTGTTGCCTTTATTTGTTCCCTTCATCCAGTAGAGGTTGGACTTTCGATCAAAAACTATAAACTACCGCTTCTGCACCGTTTTTTTTTTTTTTTTCTTGGGAACAGTCAGCGTGGGCACTTGAACCACAGATCTCAAGTATGAAAATTAGTCTCCTGGCCAGCTGACCATTGCTAATTGAAACTACATGATGATTTCTATGTTGTTAAATTCGTAAGTTTGTGCAATTCCCTAGGATACGGCACTATTTGCAGGACTTCTTGTCATATAATATCTGGATTCTGAAAAAGCTGGTTTTTGCATGAAGGATCACTATCTACAAGCCTACAAAATCCTAGCTTCTCCCTATGCTGCCTTCAACATCTTTTTTACACTTTGACAAGTGTGCATGTCCATGCACCTACATGTTTCTGGCTTATTTTGTCTATATATGGTCCTCTTACATAAATCAGAGCCCTGTTTTCCTGCTAGCTAATTTTAAGTATATAATCTGGTCAGTTTTGCAGGGAAAGAGACTCTCAGATGTTTGGCTTTAGCTATGAAAAGGATGCCAGTTGGCCAGCAGACTCTCTCATTTGATGATGAGAAGGACCTTACATTCATTGGATTGGTAGGTGATATTTGATGAAGGCTCATCATCCTGTGAAAGTTAGGATTTTTCATATTCCAGATAAGATTCTTCATTTGACTTGCATGCAATGTTTCTTTTTTTATTTTGTTTAATTAAACATTGCTCAAGTAATCAAGAATGTCAGAACCCGGCACACATTTTGGATCTTCTCACTGTATGCTTCTCCTCTATTATATAAGATGAATCATAAGTCCATGAAGAACCCAAGTTAGTCAGGCGACTTTCTGTCTTTAAGTTGTATTATCAGTCACTGTTATACAAGGACCATTTGCATATTTCACTATTACTTATTTAGCTTAGTGTGTATGTTTTAGGGTTTCGAATGATGTCATAACCAATTTTCTTTAAGCACTTCAGGATATATATTTTACCATCGTTACTTTGTCCTGAGTTTGACATGTGCTACACTGAAATCTTGCCCATTTTTTCTTGTAAGGTTGGAATGCTTGATCCACCAAGGGATGAAGTAAGAAATGCAATGCTTTCATGTATAACTGCTGGTATACGTGTTATTGTTGTTACTGGGGACAACAAGGTATGGAAAGATCAGTATCCTCATACCTCCTCTTTGTTTTTCTTGGATCTGTTCTCACATATTCTGATTCCTTATGTGATGATAATTGCAGTCCACTGCAGAATCTTTGTGCCGCCAAATAGGGGCTTTTGACCACTTGGACGATTTTGCTTCCCGTTCATATACTGCTTCCGAATTTGAAGACCTCCCAGCCCTACAGAAAACGATGGCATTACAACGCATGGTGTTATTTACCAGGTATTCTCTTTGACTTTTGTTTCAAACATTTTCTTGTGTTATTGTGCCAATTTGTTAAGGATATTATTCCATTTTTATGTTTACACTTCTTGTGTTTTAATGTGATATACCCCTCAAATTTATAGGGTTGAACCATCTCATAAAAAGATGCTCGTTGAAGCCCTGCAGCACCAAAGTGAAGTGGTAAGTTTTCTACTTCTGCCTGAGAATAACTACGATGGAACAGTTTATACAAGGTCCCGTTACTTTTTCTTTAGAAATAAAAAACTAGGTCTCATATGCAAGTTTCCACATGGAATTGGAGATCATGGTCATGAGACTTGGAATTTTTGTCGAGGGGCAGAAATTGGAGTTGAGGCACCCAAAACAATTGGGAAGCTGCTTCAGTCACCAGGGATAGGTTGAAAAGATCCTTCTATATAACCAAGATTTTTTTTTTTTTCCATTTATAATTCCCTGATAGCCCATGTAGAATAATCTAGCTCATAAGTCTCGATCCGTCGTTAACTATGAGGAATGCAAACACATCAACCAACTTAGACAACTTCACCTTCTTATGTACCTAAGTCGGTTACAGCTACCTATACAATAGGAAATCTCGAACTTTTGTGGTGATAATATCCAACCCAAGCCATATTTTAATTCCATCCATGTTCATGATGGCATCATCACGCCTCCTTCACCTGAACACTGAACCCATTCACATCATTATCTCTGCTTGTGTCTGGTATGCATGACTATGTACAATGCATTGCAATACTGAAGCCGTTACATTCTTGCTACTTTATGTGATGAAGTAGTCTTGCTTAACTATATGTGCCTTTATTTTTCTTCACATTTGTATATTTGTGCTTCAAGGTTGCAATGACCGGTGATGGTGTCAACGATGCGCCTGCACTGAAAAAGGCAGACATTGGGATTGCCATGGGATCAGGAACAGCTGTTGCAAAGGTATTGCCTGTTAATTCCCTTTTCTATTTTATTTTCTTGCAAATCTGTTTTGGAACGTGGAGTGGTAAAAAGCTTCATTTACTTTCTTACTATATACGGGTGGGTGAGGCCCTTTTTCTTCGTTACCACATTGTCTAATTAAAAATGAAAAGGTGTTCGAGTGCCAATTATTTTTTACATTATTGTTTTTGAACTAACCAAGGGTTTGTTACTGTTATGGCTGACCTCCGCGTTATATTGGTTGTTAACTGAATTGTATATCAGCATTTAAACTGCGTTGGTTGTCCAAGATTGATTAGTTTACTTTTAAGTCAAGTTATTTACTCGATACATTAACTTCAATTAAAGAATGCTGATCAAGTAATATAGATGATTCGAACTATGCTGCAGTATGTGTTCAAACAAATCTGTTAACTGAGATAAATACCACCTCCATCCCATTTAAGTGTCCCATTTTCTGTCCCATAAATTTGGCCCTGTTAATTAGTCAACTAGGTACTTCTTTTTACAAAAACCTAAGACTACCTTGTTTTGGATGAGTTATCCATCACATTCATTTGTTGATTTTTTGAATGAGGATTGAAGTGGAAAAAGGGATCACTAAAAGTTGTGGCAAGCCATTACAACCTTGCTTCTTAAATCGTGTATTATGACAAGGGGAACCCGAAATGGGTTAGAGGTAGTTGTAAGTTAGTTAGTCCCCAATTCTTTCTTTTAGCCATATCTTATAAAATAGGAAAACTGGGATTTTGACTGGTCAGGTTTGTAGGGAGGTATTTTTTCACCCTCATTAGCTTATGTATACAGTAGTGTACGCATTTCCATGACGTTGCTAAACATACATACTGAGGTTGCATTGCAGCAATCCAGCAAGCTAAACTCAGTCAGGAATGCAAGAAATCTGTGAAATGTGGGTCAACCCCTGGCTATTTCTTTTCCTTCAAAGCTAGACAGGCATATATTTTTATCTTAAGTAGCCTCATACTTCAGTTAGCACTTGAGAAAAATCAAAAGTAAGAATAAAGATAATGTAAGTTGGCCGTTCTTTTTTGCTTCTACTAATGTTGTGTACTTGTTCATCTTTTTGGAGTTAGCTTTGGGATCATGCTCATCTCGATGTGATATATGCGTAATTTTTGCTTTTGTATTACACACCTGTTTTAATAATGAATGGTGCAGTATCCTGGATTTGGATGGAGATATTTCTTGGTTCCCACAAAATTATAGACACTGTGTCTGGAAATAACACATGTGATGTTGTTTCAAATTTCAGAGTGCTTCAGATATGGTGTTGGCTGATGACAATTTTGCTTCAGTTGTTGCGGTACATTGCTGTTTGCTGATTTCCTTTTCACTTTCCAATTTCGGTTGAATTATCACGATCACAGTCATAATCAGTTGTAGTTCTGTGCAGGCTGTTGCAGAAGGAAGGGCCATATATAACAACACAAAACAGTTCATTAGATACATGATCTCTTCAAATATTGGTGAAGTAGTTTGTATTTTTGTTGCTGCTGTACTTGGAATCCCAGAAACCCTTGTCCCGGTACGCCCTTTGCTTTGACATTGTTTTATGTTATTGCTTTTAGCAGATTTGTTGGTGATTTGTAAATCCCCTGGCTAGTTATTTAAAAGGAAATAACATATGTGTCCGCAATGAGTATCAGATTGTAGTGGCAGTTCTCGCCACTTTGTTTCATATTTCAAACTATGTATTGATGTGATTATTCTGATCCATGTTAACTACAGTATGAGAGAATTTGGTTGCTAGAAATATAACCTCTGAATCAGAGGATCCTTATTAAAAGAGAGGTTGTGCATGTTACGTATTTATGTGCACGTGGAATTCTAGAATGGGGTATAGACATTTCTTATTTTGTTTGCTGTTAATACTTCCTTAACTAGACATTTTGCGTATCATGGAGTCCTTAAGCTGGATAGTTTAGATCTTAAGCATTAGCATCAGCTTAATGCTTGAAAAGAGACCTCCCTCAGTCCTGTAGTTTAACGTTCGAAACATTTTATTGACTAACACTAGGCATGTTATGGCTCATCCTTCCGCATATCATGTCCAGTAGTTTACACCTCAAAACTTTGTTTGCTTCTCTGAGCCCTTGCCAGTATATCTTGTTTAATTGAGATTGACCAAACTGAAACGTGGTCTCATTTAGTTTCTTTTACCTCTATTTCGTACCATTTTAATTTTTGTTATGACAGATAGTCAAAAGATATTTTTCTTAGTTTTATGGAATAGGCAAATGTTGGGAAATTTTTGGGAATGAGTGTTCTGCGGGAGCATCCTATACTCCTTGGATAGTTCTGTTCTTTGTTGTGGATATAGCAGACCCTTGCTGGTAGTTTTGACACTACACAGTGACACAGCTGTAGACAAATTTCAAACTTCCTAGTTTAAACGGGTTTTAACACTGGCCTATAAAACCTCTCTTAAATGTGATTAAAATACTAGTTATCTAGGTGATTCCATGGCCCTGAAGTTCTTGGAAGACGCTGTTATTCGAATTATGTATCTTATAATCGAGCTTTTCACAGTTATGGTGTACTGCTCTCTTTTAAAGTTGGCAAATGAAAACGAGTGGGCTTGCAGTATGTGTATCTTCCAATTTTTCTTGCAGTATGTTTATCTTCTAATTTTTAATTCCAGGTACAACTGCTTTGGGTCAATCTGGTTACTGACGGATTACCTGCTACTGCTATTGGTTTCAATAAGCAAGACTCAGATGTGATGAAGTCTAAACCCCGCAAGGTATTTACTTTTCCTGAAGTCATGATTAGTTGCCAGTTATGCTCTTTTTGGTGATTATATGATGCAGGAGCATAATAAGCTATCTTTAGAACGTTTTTAGTTTAGGAATGATTTGCAAGTTGATGATTATATCAAGTTCTTTATTAACTACTCAATCCTTATAAATGCTCTAATTTTTTTTTCTGGTCTTTTTTTCTTCTTATATTTTTCTGAAGTTTTCTACTTCTGAGATGGAGAATATAGTGATAGCCTTCTTATCTCTTCCACTAGACTGCCTTTTGTACTCTGTATAGAAGGAAAAGAACAAGAGCATCCTCATGGAGCTCAATACATTTAAACACTGTTTTTGTTACCGTATCATTTAGAGCATGTATGGATTTTAATTACAACTGCGAGCTTTAATATTATTCAATTTCACCTGCAGGTTAATGAAGCTGTTGTGAGTGGGTGGTTATTTTTCCGTTATCTGGTAATTGGAGGTAAGCACACTACGGACACAATTTTCTTGGATATTTGGGTCTTTCTGATTTTTATCTTCTTATTAAGACTTATTTGAATTTGACTGACTTGGTTACAAGTCACCTTGTTGTCCTGCTGTCCACTATAACCCTGTAATGCTTATTGCAAGACCTTCAGAGTTTATGCTAGCTACCCTTTGATAATCATATATAAAATAAAGGCACATGAAGTGTTTTAAAATGTGAAGTATGGGGTGTAGAAATAGGAGCACTTAAGGTGTAGAACGATGGGGTCTGAGATAACCGAATAAAATGAGGGGTTGAATTGGAAAAAGATTAACATAGATCATGATTAGTCATCATTTTTCTTGCCATGTATCGAAAACGGATAGACCCTAATAGCAAACAAAAATGGGGATAACTCTGAATTGCAAATTCGTGATAGGGGCCAAGTCAAATAGCCCCCAATTAATGGATTTCTCATGTTTTCAGGAAAACAAAAATCCCATTTATATTCTACATGGTATGATGATATTTAATTCTTAATTATCCCATAGACAGTTTTGTGGTTTCCTAGTAAAAATAATTTGTGTTTGGCTGTTTGCTGACGTTGAACTTTAAATTGAGCTCTCTGCTCGACATGCCACATCACATCCGTCATGCACAAGTTAGGTTTTGTTTTGTCAATAACAAGTACTTCACTGTGTTTTTTACTTGAATATCGATCCGTATCTAATCACTGAAGCCCTTTTTTTTCTTATGATCCATATTAAAATGAATATTTATCCCATTGTTCAGCTTATGTTGGCCTTGCGACAGTAGCTGGATTCATTTGGTGGTTTGTTTATTCAGAGAGTGGACCCAGACTCCCTTACTATGAATTGGTGAGTTATTGTCCATTATCAGTTTTTTATTTGACTGCTCTTTTGGAGAGTGGCCCCAGACTCCCATTTCGTTCATGTGGAGACGCTTATTAGTTCTTTCTACTACAATCTCAGGTCAATTTTGATACTTGTTCAACAAGGGAAACGACATACTCATGCAATATATTTACTGATCGCCACGCATCTACTGTGTCAATGACTGTACTAGTCGTTGTTGAAATGTTCAATGCTTTGAACAACCTTAGCGAAAATCAATCTCTACTGTAAGCACCTTATCATATGCAATTTTACATCTTTTACTTGCATGGTGTTTCTCTGTCTCTAATTCCTTGAAAACATTCGCAAATCTTATTTACTTAATTTTTTTTAAGTACTACCATTAGATCATTGCTAACAAAGAAGTACTACTACCTCTTGAATGAATGCGTGGGTATCTTTTCCACGTATATTCAGGTTTCTGATTATTATGCAGTAACTCAGCTAGGAAGGGAGAAATCAATTTCATCTTATAATTACGCGAATTACCTAAATTTAGGTCAAAACCCTCAATAACAAGCACAAGCATAAGCATTTCACTGAAAAGACTATACTACATCTAAATAAGGTGGAACTAACTTGAATCATCACTGGACACTATACTAAGTGTTGTAATGTAATTTTTGCAATGACAGTACTTGTTCTAAGCGAATTAGATATCTTTCTATGGTGGTTATTAAATTAATTTTAGTATTCTATCCATTCTAAAAGTACTTTCTAGGGCTTCAGTGGGTGCCATTGTTTCATAGATTAGTTAAGGCTAGTCCTGTATCATGCAAAGCTTTACAGCATAACTGACTCATTGATGTTACTATTATGTATTTCAAGTGTAATACCTCCTTGGAGTAATATGTGGCTTGTGGGATCAATTATTCTGACCATGATCCTTCACATACTCATCTTGTATGTGCCACCTCTTTCCGTTCTTTTCTCTGTAAGTGATCCGTCTCTCTCTTTTATTTGTTAATGGGTTCTTACTTATTTCCAGATCTTTTTCTTCTATATGAGAGTTTATAAATAACTGTGTTACCGCTGCCGAGCAGGTGAAACCATTATCATGGGGTGACTGGACTGCCATTCTATATCTTTCTTTTCCTGTTAGTATCTTTTCCTTCATTTCTTGCTTCACACAATTTCTTGATTATGATGCTTCAAAGTGGGGTTTTGATTTCATTTATGTCTAAAATGTTGCTTTACTTTTGTTTTGTCCACTTCAGTTTTATGTTCGAATATATGTTAAAATTGCTGTGTCCTATTTTATTTTTCTCTGCTGTAGGTTATACTTATTGATGAGGTGCTAAAGTATTTCTCAAGAAATCCCCGAGGTAATGTTGTCTATTGTATTTGATTTTGCAAGGCATTGTTTTCAACAATCTGTGTTGTATCACACATTCTGATCATGTATTGTGTAAAACATCTACTCCAACCAAAACCATGTGCCTGCACAAATATCGGTGATCATCTTTTTTGGTTTCCTACTGAATATCCGCATGTGTCTGGTTGTCTCTTTTCTTCATGGTTGCAGGTATAAGGTTAAATCTTAGATGGAGGAGATCTGACTTGCTTCCGAAAAGAGAAGTTCGGGACAAGTAAAGGGTTGCAGACATATTTTTGGGTACACTATACATAGATTCATGTTGTTGTAAACAAATTAATTTAATTAGGAAACTGGGTGGGGGGAGTACTTTCCCCCTTCTTTTAGGATACGCATTATGTCACCCTGGTATTGGCTGCAGATGTGAACTTTCAGTCTCTCGTGTCAGTTATAGTGAAATCAATATCATTTTATTTGGTTTTGATCTTAATGTAATTGATATTTAAATTCAATATGAAGTTTTGGTTCAATGTGTTATTAGAAATTTTGATTTTGGTCCATTGCCCTATTGCCTGGCGTATTGGGGAGATTTTTCTTGCAACAGTGGTATTAAATGGGCAACTCCTTGGTGATTACACTCCTGAATGGTTGAATCTTAACTTAAAGGATATATAGTAGGTCGTAAAGCAGCAGTTTGAAGGTCAGTTTGTGTTTGTTTTTTTTTTTTGTGGTCTTTGCTGTTTTGCTGGCTATCACTGTTATGTGTGATAACCAGAGATGGATAAATGTTGGATAAAGGTCGACGAAAGCAAGATTGACTCGTAGTTTTCATGGTTTTCAGTTTTGCGTCTTTTATAGGCGTCAAAGATTTCAGTACTATAATGGCACCCATTACAGAAAGCTGGTCGCCTTGTTCAGAAAATACTCAAACCAATAAACTTTCAAAGGGAAAGGAGAAACATCTACAGAAACCTGATAAAAATTAAACTTAAACTCAAATATAAACACTAAAAAAAACTGAAGAAGGAATCATTAGCGATACTGTAATGTTTCTTCATATCTAAGAATGAAGAGTCGGACTTCTTAGGGTGCAGGGAAGAAGATTTCAGCATTAAGCCTCTTGGAACGGAAATGCTTCTCAGCCTCAGGTGAAACATTGAAAGACGCCTCGAGAACCTGTGGGTTCAATGCCTTCCAGACTGATGTCCTTCCTGCCAAGTGGCAGAAGATCGGGTTTGGAGTAGTAATGATGGAAAACCAATCCATGCCCTCCCCATCAGCAATCTTCGAGACAACGAAAAACCTAGGAACGATGAACAAATCACCAGCCTTGACTCTTAATTCAAGTTTACGCTTGCCATCAACACCAACAATCTGAGCACGACCACTTCCCCTAACAATGTATGTCACCTGGTAAGCTGAATCACAAGAGAATCCTGGGGAGCACATTGATCCTGCATCGATCCTGACGAGATCAGCACCCAGTCCAACCTGTTCAACCAAAGGCAAGTTCTTGGTATTCAAGACAACGACACGGCCGCCGTTCTTAATATCAACATCTAAAGGTGCTTCCAAGCAGTTCAACGCCATGCCTTCTCTATCTGCCTCGCTAGGCTCAGGCATCTGGAAACCATCTTTCACCTTAATAATTCCGCTGCTCTTCTGGCTCCCAACAAGCTCCTTAACCTTGTCTTCTTCCAAATCCCAAGCTCGACCAACAAATTCAGGAGTAAATCCAGTGAAAATACCATTAGCACCGGTTAGAGCGAATTCGGTGAACTCACCAGCTTTGTGACCCTTTGAGGTATCGCCCATGAAGAGAACAACAAGTTCAGTATCCTCTTTGTTGAACCACCATGTGACAACTCCAAAGGGTAGGGCAATTGCATCACCCTCTTTGACTGCAATCACCTTCTCCTTTTCAGATTCATAAAGGATGATACCAGCAGTACCACTTCCTTGAAGAACGTAAGCAACCTTGGCAGAATCAGAGTAGCTAGGCATAGCTAAACCATTCTTCTGAAGAGCAATCTTGGAAGCACCAATGTTACCTTCTTTAAGCATCGGAAGATCAGATGGCGACCATGAGAAATATGATCCACCATCACTTCCATAAACAGACTTTGATGATCTGGGTGTCAAATCAATCTCCATTATATCTCTCTAAGAATAATAATATCAAAAAATAAATAAATCAAAGAATAAGAAGAATAGGGTAAGGATTACAAAGATAATATGACTTTGTGAGACTGTGAACGGAAAGATGGGTTGGTGATGTATTTATAGGCTTACAAAGATACATAGATAAGGATTAGGATTAACAACTTAATCCGAAAAGAAAACTGTTTTTACTATTATTAACCGACTATTGCAATGAAATTGGATAACAATAAGGAAAAGAGTTTTGGTATATTTGGGAAAAAAGAGTTTTAGAACAAGAATTTCGGAATTAAAAACCACCGACTTCGCGGTGATAAGGCCAAAAGGCATAGCCTAGCAAGACACTTTTGCCTAGCCTAATTGATCACCAAAACCGGTCCCTGAACGCGGCTGATCATGCAGAGACGTCTTATGGACTAGGCTAGCTAGGCTGTTACCCAGAGCCTCAATTCGGTGAGGCCCATTATTTTTTTTATTTTTTATTTTTTTTTTTATTTAGTGAAGAAGAAATTTATTAATCATCATCAAAAGAAAGGAGTTTACAAGAATTGAATGGGAGTCTCGTAACAAGCTGAGTTCCGTTTCCTTTTTGAACGACGACACCTAACTTATGGAAAAGAAAATCTCCTATCTTGACATTCGCATCATGACTGGCCATGTAATTACGTAGTCTTTTCAAAAAACTACCGTGTCACTGCCCAACTCCCCCAAGGTGGTGAAAGCAAGGACACCAAAGCCGAAACATTGAGCAGAACACTTTTCGAGATATTTAGCATTCTTCTTGGCCACAGCGTTAGCAATCGCTTGTCCTAGAGAAAAGGCATGTACACCTTTACCTGTGAGAGGAGAAACACCTGTAACATCTAACCACATGTTATGCCCATTAAAAGGAAATAATGCGTGAGTGCTTTACACTGACACTCATGGAATCATCAATTACATATTGTCTTAAAAAGATCGTATTTATATATATTCCCGATGACTTCAAAGAATGCTCGATGACTTCTGAGTACTACACGATCCCGGCCCGGTGACCAACTAGGGACTTTAGTGACTCGACCAACGCGGTAAACCTCTACAAAGAAGTTTTGACTTATAGATTTGCTAGTGCATCACCCCCCTAGTTGGCCTGTTTATAGATGTATTGCATTGTATGATGCTGAATGGATTGCAATATGTCTCTCATTTTGATCATATTCCAGATGATCAAATTGACTAGGTTTTGTGAGTCATATTTTTGTCTATTGTATGTTGTTGTTCTAACCACCATAAGCATGTTCCGTGTATCGCCACTAAAATAGTGGTTATTCCCAGAGGTTGTGACATTGCTACGATCGTGGTAGTTGAGCAATTCCTGCAGAAAATTCTCACTATTATTTTGATGTTACAATCAATAGAAGAAAAAAAGTATACGCAACAAAAGTTATCAGAATTAGAAAAGATCAACACTCTAGTATCAGTTATTTGAAATCAAGACCTCTTTGTTGTAATTGAACAAAGATTACCGAACTTGGTCATCCATTTAGATCAAAAGTACTTTGTGATACCTATCAAAACAATTAAAAGGAGCTAGAAAAATGCAGTTTTTGTGTTTATCTGATTTATTTTCATGGTTAGAGATAAACTTTATGCTATTAGTGAGTTTTTAGTAAATAAGAGATCAATCCATTGTAAGATACCATTATAGGAAGAACTCGAGGGTTTTACCAGGAAAATTCACGTCTGTTTGCCTTTGCAAGCATGTTAAAGTAAGTGTATTTCCATACTTAATTAGCTTCTCATCATTCCAACTTACCATTGTTCTGCGAAGGGTGTAATGCCTTAAAGGCCAGTGCTGATGCATATTGGTATGCAACACTGATTTCCGAATATCGTCCAGGAATAATGTATGCCTTGGACTTGCGCATAGACCATTGCATACTTATTTCCGCTTCCTTACTTCGCTCTGGCATTGAGCATAAAGCATGCATTGGGATTTCTCGAGCCAAGTGCGTATCAGTGAGTCTCATGAGCATCCAAGGAATGTGACTACCCCATCAAGCATGGCAACAATCATCTCTTGTATCGCAATACCGAGTCAGATGGTACGAGTTACCAAAACATCGCAATCATCTCTCAAATTATATGATACGATCGACAAAATGCTGGACCACTAATACCGCAACTAATTACAGCTGCCAACGTACCTTACGAAGAAGGGATGAAGCACATATTGTAACTCATAAGTCTTCGAGACAAGCAACTAAAGCCAACTCGTACTGCAAGGCCAAAGTCCAAGCATAACTTAATCCGCTTAAGCCAAATGGTCTTTTGAAAATGCTAAGCAAGAATGTGTATCATTGTCCTTTCCTTCATTTTGAACCGTGGTGGTGCATCATTAGTTTCTCCAAGCCGCAACAATGATGCCTAAGCATAAAAAACCTCGCTCGAGTAAGTAACGCGCCATAATGATGCTTTCACATCATATAGGCTTTACCGTCTAAGATTTGAATCTTAATAGTGCATCTACGCTATATGCACCTTCAACCAACTACCCCTCTCTATATATGCATTATTGACATTTTTACAACTAAAACTTGGGGACTAGTAGACATGATTGCTTCACTATTCATGGTCGTTTTGTTATGCGTCCCGAGTAATGCACCATGGTGGTGCAAAATCTAGTTTTGGCCCGACGACCAACTTGAATGATACACCATCATGGTGCAACATTGCTCTCGGCCATTCACCCAATGGAGTGATGCGCCATGTTGGTGCAACATTTTCCTCGGGCAGCCACCACTGACGTGATGCACCATGATAATGCAATATTAGCTCTTGGCCAATGTAACCCGCGTAATGCACCCTGATGGTGCGATATTGTCCCTTGGCCAATATTCCTCTTAGTACGCAACATTATCTTGAGATAACGCTTCATCTCATTCAAATGATGCATCTTTGTGCATGCACCATACTAAAAGTGCGAGTGTTACAGAAAGTACAACAATTGTCGAAAAAAAGTTTTTTGACATTTTGTACCTTTTGATTTACGAACCTAAGATTTTAGGTTAACGAACTCAATTAGAAAAATTTCAGGAGAATCTTTTATAATCAAGGTTCTCAAATTCAGAAACAAGGTTCGCTAACTTAAGTAAGTTCGGGTTTAGGAATCTTTTCTCTCTCCACTAGGTTCGTGAACTCAAACCAAGCTGAGTGTAGGAAAATTTCTTTCTCTTCAAGGTTTGTGAACTTAAAATATAGGTTCACAATCTAATATGTATAAATTTCAAATAAGCTTCTTAAATAGATTTGTGAACCTATACTAGTACTTTCGAAACTCATGAGAGTATATGTACTTGATGTTAATTTCGAAAAAGCGAAAAACATGAACTTGACATCGAAACTTTAGCCAAACATCTAGTCTATGACAAGAACCATATTTTTACAATTCGATTATTTACTTAAGTCTTTGATTTTCCTTTGATAAATAGATAGAAGGGAAAACAGTCTAAAAGAAAAATCAATCATTTTTCCTAACTTTTGATGAAATTCTTCATGTAATCTTCAATCTTTAATCTTCACGAGTAACTTGGATGAACCTAAGAGTTTACTACCTAATCTAATCTGGACCGAAGCTAACTTAAGTAGGTTATAAACCGAGAAATAGTTTTGGCATATAAATTTGACAACTTACTTTCCATCTAATTTTGGAGGTTCAACCGAGAATTTTCTTTAACAATATCTCCCTCTCATCAATTTTAGTGACAAAACTTTTCAAATACATATGGACTTTTACAAGTTTAACTTTCGGTACAAACGCCATCATGCTTTCTTGATTTCTTGAAAGTTCAATTTTATTCTTCTATGGTTATTCATATGTTCGTTGGGTACAAGTAATTGAAGCTTAGGAAGCGATAGATAATAACTTAAATATTCTTACCCTTCAGAATTTGCGTGGATGACTTTCATTTCGCATATAGTTGTTATCCTAATGAGTAGTATCGTTTGTCATTTTTAAGCATAATATATCTTTTCAAACATATAATGGTACTACTTGTTATTTTGATATGTACTCCCTCTTAGCCTTTACATGTCAATTTTTGTTTGATTGGACGATGAACACATATATTAATTAACTCCCCCTTTTCGAAAGCCATATGTCATTAGTAGTAAAGTATTATTTTTTCTCACCCTCTTTGTCACAAAGTTTGAAAAAGCGGGGGTCAAACAACCACACCCAATATTTCGATTAGAAATATGTATGGACTAACTCCAATATACATTTAAGAGAATCAACTAGACAGTCAGACTCAATCTTAATAAAAGTATATCAAAGAATTATCTCTCTCTTTCTCGATTCAATACTTAATCAAGCAAATAGAAATCTGCGATCTAATTGAATACAAGAGAAATCACTTAAACGATACCAAAGACCAGTGTTCAAGTATCAATCAATTTCAATCAACAACCAAAGGTTGGATTTCCTAATTGATTGATTCAACGCACAACCTGTGATATTTCAATTATATAAACAAATATTATGCGGAAAAAAAAAACACAGATACCAGAAGTTTTTTTAACGAGAAAACCGCAAATGCAGAAAAACCCCGGGACCTAGTCCAGATTGAACACACACTGTATTAAGCCGCTACAGACACTAGCCTACTACAAACTAACTTCGGTATGGGCTGTAGTTGAACCCCAATCAATCTCACACTGACCCAAGGTACATTTGCGCTCCTTATGTCTCTGATCCCAGCAGGATAATACGCACTTGATTCACTTAGCTGATCTCACCCACAACTAAGAGTTGCTACGACCCAAAGTCGAAGACTTTAATAAACAAATCTGTATCACACAGAAAAGTCTACGGTAATAGATAAATCTGTCTCCCACAGAAATACCTACGAATTTTTGTTCCGTCTTTTGATAAATCAAGGTGAACAAGAACCAATTGATAAACCATACTTATATTCCCAAAGAACAGTTCAGTATTATCAATCACCTCACAATAATCTTAATCGACTAGCGAAAGAAGATATTATGGGATCACAAATGATGAGACGAAGATGTTTGTGACTTCTTTTATATCTTTCCTATCGGAGAAATCAATCTCAAGCCAATCTTACGATTGTACTTAGTACGATATAAACATCAAGATCATATCACACAACTAGAAAAGTAGTATCGGTCTGGCTTCACAATCCCAATGAAGTCTTCAAGTCGTTAACCTACAAGGTCTCGATAGAAACCTAAGGTTAAAGGAGAATCTACTCTAGCTAATACAACTAGTATCACACAGGAGGTGTGGGGATTAGGTTTCCCAGTTGCTAGAGTTCTCCCTTATATTGTCTTTCAAATCAGGGTTTGCAATCAATGTTAGCTTAGTAACAAAGCATTCAATATTCGTCGTTAGATGAAAACTTGATTAGATTCAAGCTAATATCTTTCAACCATTAGATCGAAACTTAGCTTGTTACACACAAATAAAATGCACATTTATCTAGGTTGTGTAACCGTACCCAAACATGTACATCTAGTTGGTTCAACAGTAGTTAACCAAATGGTTAGCCATATGAGCACTTTCATATCAACCATATTGTTCTTTACCATAACTAGTTGAAATGACTCAAAAGAACTAGTTAGAGAGTTGTTCAACTGCTTAGATCTTATAGAAGTATACAAGACACAATCGAAGCAAAAAAATTTTGATTCACTCGAATCGATTCATGAACTTTATATCCACGGTTTGCAAACTTGCATTCCTTAGTTTATATAAGTTTAAGTTCACGAATAATCGTTTTTAGAATATAACCAACTTAAGTACGCGGACTGGTACGCGGACTTAAGTACCCGGAATAAGTTTGTTTTCAGTTCATAAACTCCAGCAGATATTCTCGGGATGAGAACCTCTGACAGTACGCGGACTCTAGTTCCGGTTTTCCTGAGCAGCAAAGTACGCATACTTTGGTTCAAGGAATAAGGACTTATACATGTACGAGTTACCACACAATGCTTATATCCAACCATGGTTATATAATCTAAACTCTCATTTCAATCATTGAAAAATTCTTAGAGGGCGTTATATAGTTGTTGTTCACACACTATTTTTCGTCAAAGAAATTTTCAAGTAATTGAAACTTAATATGACTTTCGTCACTAGTAAAGATGAACTTGGTCAAAGAGAAAGCTTACAAACACATATTTCGAGAAATACATAAGCGAGATAAACTCGGCTCGAAATAGAGAATGTGTATAATCAAAGTCTATATAGCAAAACGACTTTTGTGTCAAGATAGGAGATAGAGTAGATAGACTTTTGAGTGATAGATAAGTTCAAGTCTCCACATACTTTTTAGTCGATGAAGTTCCACCAGTTCCTTGAGTAGTTCTTCATCTTTGTATGATGATCGCCATGGAGTCTTGAGCCAACTACACTTTCTATCCTAGTCCGAGACTTAGCTATAAGTAGACTAGAAATCAAGGCTTATAGTTTTGATCACTAACATTGACAAACATGCTTGAGATAGCAACGCATGCGAGTTCGACCGAGCAGTGCTCTAACAAAGGTGATGAGAATTGAATTCCTCATGAATTAAGCCAATAGAAGAACAATTTACACAAGGAATTTTATCATGTCTTCAATGATGATTCCACTAAGTTTCACAACTTAGTTTCTTTCACCTTAAAGAGATTAAAGGGATTTTTATCTTCTAAATTCCACAATCCCCCCAAAAATGTGTTAATTAACCGCTAGTTCAGTTAATAACTCACCTCCATTCGATGTCATTCTCAAAGAGAACAACAAAGGCGATGTTTCTCAGATTTTAATAAATCTCACAAGAAGATATAAGACAAGGATCAATCGTCAAAAATATTCATCTTTAGTTATTCAAGCAAGAACATGAGAGTTATAAGCATAACTTTTGAAGATTATCATGAGATTGGCCACAATGAAAAAAATGGTAGAATATAAATATCATGGAAAAAAATATATAGAAGATTTGTTCATGAAGATCAATTATTGCAATTATCTTCAATGAACAATTTAATTAAATAAATTCCGTAGACGATAATATAAAGAAGTAGCTATTGCTAAAAATTTATTATTATATTATATAAATATTAATTACGATAAAAATAATTAAAGAAAAGAAGAAGACAATACTCGATAATTCCTTCAATTATCTTCATTAATGTATTTACTATATGCATTACTACTAATTTAATTATCTATATGTTTCCCACGTATTGAAAATACAATTTCTTATTACATATAGTTTTTCTAGTACAATATGATTCTTTTTTATTTTCGTTTAAATATTTTTTATCATATAATGTTAGTATGGATTTTTTTGGTAAACATTTTTAAAAAACAATTTTCTCTCATTTCAAATAATCCATATAAAAGCAAATAAATAAAGGGTTTGGTGAAAATACCTTCACCAGAGATCGGACTACACCGAGTGTGTTTTGGGTATGCTTCATGCAGTAATTAGATAGAAGCTAACATAGATTGAAAACAACTTGCATCAATATATGGCCAAAATGGCGAAGAAACATCATTATCACTAAATTCAGCAGTATAAACGAATATAAATTGAAAATTTTAAATATAAAACCAAGAATTCTTGAATAGAAAAAAGAAAATTTTGAGTTATTTTGAAATGTTTCATCAGTCGAATGATAAATTTAATCAACACATATCTTAAACGTCATTGCATTGCTAATACTACCCCCACTGGTAATTATCGGGATGGAAGATATTTGGCTGTTCCCCATCTTGTTTCTCTTGTAATTGCATTTTTCCTGCAATCATAAAAACATACATAATCAGATGGAGGAATTACTTTTTTTTACCAAAGAATTATGTAAGCTAAAAAATTAGTGAACTTCAATACCTGCAAGAAGTTAACCATGCCGTTTCTAAGCTGTTGACAATTGATTTCAGTATTATAGCCTCTACTGCTTCGCATAGCTTGGGAAAAAGTATCAAACAACCACATAGAAGTTTATGCAGTTTCATTATATAGTATGCAACACCAAATATAATTAATTGTTTCTGATGATTCACTCCGACAAACATAGCGAAAGGACGTCCTTTTTTGTTCTTTTTATAAGTGGTGTCAAAACATAGTATGTCACCAAAGTAGTCGTAATCTAACATCATCCAAGCATCAGCCCAGAAAATATTAGTTATCAAATCATCTTGTCAACTTGTATAGCAGAAAAGAAATTAGGATCATTCAATTGCATCTTTTGTAGATACTCCAACACACCACATGTATCTCTCGATCTTATTTTTCTTGTTCTCTTGATACGTAAATAATTTTTATAATCTATAGGTATAAATATGAGATTTTCACGACCACCAACCTGTCTACTCATAAACTCAAAAGTCTGTTTAGGAGCAATTCTCGAAATATCAGCTATATCAGCTAGAGTTGTATCTGCAATACTTAAATGTCTGTGTGATTTAAAAAAATGAGACTTAGTAGGAGTAGTAGTAAGATGTGTATGATAAGGAAAAAAATCAGTAACACGTTAATGATTATCGGGAGTACAACAAATTTTCATTCTTGCTTGGCATCCAAACCTCGTTTCCGCACAATGATTTTTTATATTAGTGAAAAAGTGGGGGTACAATAACCACACCCAATATTTCGGTTAGAAATCTGTATGGACAAACTCTAATATACTATCAAGAGAATCAACCAGACTCAATCTTAATAAAGTATATCAAATAGTTGTATCTCTCTTTCTCGATTCAATTCTTACTCAAACAAATAAAAATCTGCGAGTCTAATTGAATACAAGAAAAATCACTTGAACGGTACCAAAGACCAATGTTCAAGTATCAATCAATGTAAATCAACAACCAAAGGTCAGATATTCTAATTGATTGATTCAAACGCACAACCTGTGATATTTTAATTATATAACAAAATATAATGCGGAAAAGAAATAACACAGACACCATAAGTTTTGTTAACGAGGAAACTGCAAATGCAGAAAACCCCGGGGACCTAGTCCAGATTGAACACACACTGTATTAAGCCGCTACAGACACTAGGCTACTGCAAACTAACTTCGGTCTGGACTGTAGTTGAAACCCGATCAATCTCACACTGATCAAGGTACAGTTGCGCTCCTTACGTCTCTGATCCCAGCAGAATACTACGTACTTGATTCCCTTAGCTGATCTCACCCACAACTAAGAGTTGCTACGACCCAAAGTCGAAGACTTTAATAAACAAATCTGTATCACACAGAAAAGTCTACGATAATGGATAAATCTGTCTCCCACAGAAATACCTACGAGCTTTGTTCCGTCTTTTGATAAATCAAGGTGAACAAGAACTAATTGATAAACCAGACTTATATTCCCGAGGAACAACTCAGTATTATCAATCACCTCACAATAATCTTAATCGACGCGACGAAAGAAGATATTGTGGAATCACAAACGATGAGATGAAGATGTTTGTGATTACTTTTATATCTTGCCTATCGGAAATATCAATCTCAAGCCAATCTTTACGATTGTACTCGTACGATAGAAACTGCAAGATCAGATCACACAACTACAAGAAAGTAGTATCGATCTGGCTTCACAATCCCAATGAAGTCTTCAAGTCGTTAACCTACAGGGTCTCGAGAAGAAACCTAAGGTTAAAGGAGAATCGACTCTAGCTTATACAACTAGTATCACACAAGAGGTATGGGTATTAGGTTTCCCAGTTGCTAGAGTTCTCCCTTATATAGTCTTTCAAATCAGGGTTTGCAATCAATCTTAGCTTAGTAACAAAGCATTCAATATTCACCTTTAGATGAAAACTTGATTAGATTCAAGCTAATATCTTTCAACCGTTAGATCGAAACTTATCTTGTCACACACAAATTGAAATGCACGTTTATCTAGGTTTGTGTAACCGTACCCAAACATGTACATCTATTTTGTTCAACAGTAGTTAACCAAATGGTTCACCATATGAGCACTTTCATATTAACCATATTCTTCTTTACGATAACTAGTTCAAATGACTCAAATGAACTAGTTAGAGAGTTGTTCAATTGCTTAGATCTTACAGAAGTATACAAGACACAATCGAAGCAAAAACGATTTGATTCACTCGAATCGATTCATGAACTTTATATCCACGGTTTGCAAACTTGCATTCCTTAGTTTATATAAGTATAAGTTCACGAATAATGGTTTCTAGAAAATAACCAACCTAAGTACCCGGAATAAGTTTGTAAACAATTCACAACTCCAGCAAATTTTCTCGGGACGAGAACCTCCGACATTTCGCGGACTGGGTTCGCAGACTGTGTTCCGGTTTTCCTGAGCAGCAAAGTACGCATACTTTGGTTCAAGGAATAAGGAATTATACATATATGTGTTACCACACAATGCTTATATCCAACAATGGTTATATAATCTAAACTCTCATTTCAATCATTGAAACATTCTTAGAGGACGTTATATAGTTGTTGTTCACAAACTATTTCTCGTCAAAGCCATTTTCAAGTAATTGAAACATAATATGACTTTCGTCACTAGGTAAAGATGAACTTGGCCAAAGCGAAACCTTACCAACACTTATTTCGAGAAATAGATAAGCGAGATAAACTCGGCTCAAAATAAAAAATGTGTGTAATCAAAGTCTATATAGCAAAACGACTTTTGTCTCAAGATAGGAGATAGAGTAGATAGACTTTTGAGTGATAGATAAGTTCAAGTCTCCATATACCTTTTAGTCGATGAAGTTCCACCAGTTCCTTGAGTAGTTCTTCTTCTTGTATGATGATCTCCATGGAGTTCTTGAGCTCAACTACACTTTCTATCCTAGTCCGAGACTTAGCTATAGTAGACTAGAAATCAAGACTTATAGTTTTTATCACTAACATTGACAACAATGCTTGAGATAGCAATGCATGCGAGTCGACCGAGCAGTGCTCTAACAATTAGCATCACATTTATCTACTTCACGGGTTCCTTCTGTTGAACAAACGTAAAGTCGATCTTTCAACTTGTGATCTTTAAATAAATGTGTTCTACCTTTTCTAACACTAAAATCCATCAAGTAAGCATATGCATTATAAAACTTGAATGCATCTTCTTCGGATTGGAACTCCTTCCCAATTTCTGGAATTTCTTGTTTTTGTATCTTAGAGTGTATCATATCAACATTTCTAGTTTCAATTGAGTTTTCGATGATTTCATCAATTAAAGAAATATTTGAATCATTTTACCTTGATCAAAATCCAGTCTGCGACGAATTTGAGTTTCGTCTTTTGTAAACTCACTGTGTACGGAGCATGAGTTCTACAATTTTATAAATGAAAAACATAAATTAATATCTTTTGAATTATAAAAACAAAAATTAATTTATTGTATAATTATTATTTATATAAATTATACCTGTTGATCAAGAAAAATCCGAGTAACAGATGTGAACAAACCCTACAACTTAAGTCCCATACATCTTTCTCTCTCTTACTCTGAGGATCGGGCGACAAAACTGTTTCGACTCAGTTCATCATCCATTCCCATGATATAATTTTCTACACTTTTCTAATGATTCTCCATGTTCTTTCTAGTTGATTTAGTCTTTCTTTTCTTTTGTTTCATGCTAGATTTGTTCTTTTTTCTTTAATTCTGTTTCTTTCAGTTTAAGTTTACTTTTTATCTTTCAAAGTTTTATTTTTATCCATGAGTTACTAAATTCTTTTCCGTGTCTCCATTATGTGTTTACAGCTTGTTCTAATAATGGCGTTTGCCTTCTCGTTTGTTTTGATCAAAGCATTTGCTGGGAGGTTTGCTAAACGTTTGATAACAATCATTATCTGTGGTGATATCAGTTGTATTAAGTGGAAGAAGAAGAACGAAGCAGAATGGTTTAACTCAGAAAATAAAATCGGAGACTTATCCCGCCCTGAGATATTTTCAAAAAAAGTTAAATGGCGTAATAGTAGGATTGATTGGTTTTTTTGTTTCCTGCTTTTACTCTGCATGCAGTTTCCCAGCTGTAAAACCTACCATGACAAAGTCATCCTGCGTTCACTCTATTCCAAAATTTGTAGGGATATTATACCAAAAGAAATAAATCGTATACCCTCTTTACAGAAAATACCCACATCTCCTCAATATATCTTTATCCTTTCCCATGCAAGCAAAATTCAAACCCTAAGCTATACAATACAATGGAAGAAGACAGCTCTAGTAACCTAGTTAGGAGATCCCGTCAACAAGTTCAAACAAGCCACTATATATTTAGGTAATACCTCTGAAGTTGTGACTTTTCAATCAAGTAACAACAATGATGAAGAAGAAGCATCTCAATGAGAAGCAAGCGCCATAGGCATGGTGATTTTAGAAGGAAGGATGAAGGCTGAAATGGTGGAGAACTATATCAAATTCACATGGCATTTTATCACTGAATAAGAAGTGAAAATAATTGAGGTTGAGCCCAACTTGATGACTTTCAAATTCAGCAAATGGGATCATCTCAACAGAGTAATCACTGAAAGGCCATGAAACATTAATAGGAATTTACTGGTGGTTCATGACTGTATTCCTGAGTTGATTTACACTGAAAAACACTGGGGTTTCTAACATTTTTGGATACAACTAAATTTTTTATTGCCTGAACATATGAATGTCGATTCAGTTTCGAAGATGGGTGGTATTCCGGGTGAAGTAATAGCTATCCATCCAAAAGATGCAGTTCCAATAGGAAGTGACCCGGTATTCACTCTGCATGCAGTTTCCCATCTGTAAAACCTACCATGACAAAGTCATCCTGCATTCACTCTATTCCAAAATTTGTAGGGATATTATACCAAAATAAATAAATAGTATACCCTTCTTTACAGAAAATACCCACATCTCCTCAATATATCTTTATCCTTTCCCCTGCAAGCAGAATTCAAACCCTAAGCTATACAATACAATGGAAGAAGGAAGCTCTAGTAACCTAGTTAGGAGATCTCGTCAACAAGTTCAAACAAGCCACTCTATATTTAGGTGATACCTATGAAGTTGTGACTTTTCAATCAAGTAACAACAATGATGAAGAAGAAGCAGCTCAATGAGAAGCAAGCGCCATATGCATGGTGATTTTAGAAGGAAGGATGAGGGCTGAAATGGTGGTGAACTATATCAAATTCACATGGAATTTTATCACTGAATAAGAAGTGAAAATAATCGAGGTTGAGCCCAACTTGATGACTTTAAAATTCAACAAATGGGATCATCTCAACAGAGTAATCACTGAAAGGATATGGAATATTAATAGGAATTTACTTGTGGTTCATGACTGTATTCCTGAGTTGATTTACACTGAAAAACACTAGGGTTTCCAATGTATGAATGTCGATTCAGTTTCGAAGATGGGTGGTATTCTGGGTGAAGTAATATCTATCCATCCAAAAGATGCAGTTCCAATAGGAAGTGACCCGGTATTCACTCTGCATGCAGTTTCCCAGCTGTAAAACCTACCATGATAAAGTCATCCTGCATTCACCCTATTCCAAAATTTGTAGGGATATTATACCAAAATAACTAAATAGTATACCCTTCTTTACAGAAAATACCCACATCTCCTCAATATATCTTTATCCTTTCCCCTGCAAGCAGAGTTCAAACCCTAAGCTATACAATACAATGGAAGAAGGCAGCTCTAGTAACCTAGTTAGGAGATCTTGTCAACAAGTTCAAACAAGCCACTCTATATTTAGGTGATACCTCTGAAGTTGTGACTTTTCAATCAAGTAACAACAATGATGAAGAAGAAGCAGCAGCTCAATGAGAAGCAAGCGCCATAGGCATGGTGATTTTATAAGGAAGGATGAGGGATGAAATGATCGAGAACTATATCAAATTCACATGGCATTTTATCACTGAATAAGAAGTAAAAATAATCAAGGTTGAACCCAACTTGATGACTTTCAAATTCAACAAATGGGATCATCTCAACAGAGTAATCACTGAAAGGCTATGGAACATTAATAGGAATTTACTTGTGGTTCATGACTGTATTCCTGAGTTGATTTACACTGAAAAACACTGGGGTTTCCAACATTTTTGGATACAACTAAATTTTTTATTGCCTGAACATATGAATGTCGATTCAGTTTCAAAGATGGGTGGTATTCTGGGTGAAGTAATAACTATCCATTCAAAAGATGCAGTTCCAATAGGAAGTGACCCGGTGAAAGTTTGTGTTATTACTGATCTCTGTTATCCACTAAGAAGATGGGTTAAAGTCATCATCAATGCCGGAGTTAGCCGCTGCATCAAGTTTTACTATGAAAGAAGCCCCCTGCAATATGCACTGAGTGTTATGTTATCAACACTGTAAATTTTCCTGCAAAGATGCAAAGGAATTCTTACTCAAAGCGCATGAAAAACCCTATTTTTTTGGCAAAAAAACTAACATCAGGAAGAACATATCTCAGATTGGAACCAGTAAAGCTCCAATAGCTAAAACAAGCACAAAGAAGTTTATCAAAACTGCATCTTTTATTACCCGTAAGGATGGTGAAGTTATAAATATGGATTTCTTGCTGAAGAAGAATGAAGATGAAGATCCTGAAGATAAAAGATTGGGGAAGAGAATTAGAATCTCCGATGAATCTGACGAGGTGCTTCAAGAAGAAGCTTCCATTATCAATGCTTTTTATATCAACACAGACAACCCAACCTCTCAGGTGATCAAAGAGAAAATATACAAGCTGCTAATGCACATAAGGAGACACAGGTATACAATTTTTCAACAAAACCTCTCTCTCTAATTTTATTTATTTTGATGATTTCTTTAATCTTACACTCTATAATATTTTCTATTAGGTTAAATTTTTTACGTAACATCATTAATAATTTGCATGGCATTAATTGCTTTCATTTCCTAGTTATTATTATTTCAATAGGTTGAGTTACTACCATTTTCTCTAATAGTCATTGGAAAAGTGAAGTGTTTACAATGAAAATTATATCATGGAATGTTCAAGGTTTTAACAAATTCAATACCAGAGATCATTTGAATGATGTAATTAGAACCCAAAACCCTGATATAATATTTCTCTGTGAAACAAAAATCAGCCAGATTAAATGTCTCCCTCTTCTTAAAAAGTACCAATACCCAAATTCTGCTTATATAGAACCTACAGGATTTTCAGATTGTCTTGTTCTACTTTGGAAGAATGGTTTACATGTGATGTAGTAGATTCTTATAGAAACATGTTCAATGTAATAGTACAGGGTGACCTAGTAAGCCTGAGTTCCTCCTAATATGCATGTATGGTTATAGTAATTATATCAAGAAAAAAGAGTAATGGGAATTTATTTACAGAATAAATGGAGACAACAACAATCCTTGAATAGTGTTAGGGGATCAGAACTTTCATCTTGTTGATAATATAAGTACAACGTCATCTTCTTCAGATGGGTTAGTGAATGGTATCATTAATGACTGTGGTTTAGAAGACATAGGCTATGTAGGAAAATGTTACACATGGACCAACAACAATTTAGGCACATGTACTAAGAAATCTAGAATAGATATGGCACTAGATAATAGTAATTGGTATTTTTACTTTCCTAATGCTAAACTCTTGCATTTGGCCCAAGTTGGTAGTGAACACAGTCCAATAATGCTTGTAACTGATGTCACAGTCCCAAACTGTTGGAAACCATTTAAATTTTTCCTAACATGGTTAAATGATGAAAACTGTAATACTGTCATTGCTAACTCTTGGAAATCTAGTGTACAAGTCTCTCCTGCTTTTCAGTTCAATTACAAGCTTCATATCACCAAGAAGAATCTCTCAATAGGGAACAAATAACATTTTGGGGATATTAATCAAAGGGTAGATAAACTGCAGAAGGATCTAAAGTTGCTTAAAGAAGAATCACAAGACTCTAATGTACAAGATGACATCATTCATATCAATAATTAGCTGATAAGTGGCACAAAGTTCAAAGTGACTTTCACCAACAAAAATCTAGAGACAATTTCATGAAGGAAATGGACTATAACAACAAATACTTCCACACAAAGGAAAATAAAAGGATAACAAGGAACAACATATATTCCATACAAGATCATGATGGAAATTGGCTCCAGTCAAGAGACCAAATACCAACTCATCTCACTCAGCACTTCAAGCATATTAACTCTACAACAAATCCACTACTAGAAGAGGGCCTCTACAATATTCTGCCTACCATTATTACTGCAGTAGATAACTTCAGTCTTACTTGTATTCCTTATTCACAAGAAATTTTTAATACTCTTAAAAGTATGGAAAGCTAGAGTGCATCAGGACCAGAAGGATTTCAAGCTGGTTTTTATAAAAGTCAGTTGACTGTGGTTAGTAGTGATGTTTGTCTTACGGTGACCAGATTTTTTGAATCCAAGTACATCTCAAAGAAAATCAACAAGACTTATATTTCTCTCATTCCAAAGAAGAAAAAGTCTATGTGTGCAGCTGATTGCAGACCTATTGGTATGTGCATCACCTCTTACAAGATCATATCAAAGATTTTAGTAAACAGAATGAAGCCACTTATGTCCAAGATTGTGTCTCATTTTCAAGCTGCTTATTTGACAGGTAGACTCATTCAGGATAACACAATTATTGCTCAAGAGATTATTCATTCTATGAAGAAAAAAAGAGGACAAATAAGATGGTTAACACTCAAGCTTGACATATCTAAGGCGTTTGATAGACTTGAATGGCTATTATTAATAAAAGTACTTCAGTACTTTGGTTTGTGTGAGTACTTTTGCACTCTTGTCCACAAATGCATCAGTATTACCACTATGTCAGTCATGCTCAATGGCAGTCCTTGTGAAGATTTTAATCCTACAAGAGGAATAATACAAGAAGACCCCCTGTCTCCTTACTTATTCATCTTAGCAATGGAATCCCTTTCTAGGCATCTAACTGCTGCTCAAGAAAACAAATCAATTCCTGGTATTAAAGTGGCTGCACTTGCTCCAGCCATTAATCATCTACTATTTGCAGATGATTGCTTGATTTTCAGTCAAGCAAACCTTTCTTAAATTGACAATTTATTGGAAGTTCTTCATAATTTCAGTACACAATCAGGGCAGGTTATCAATTTTGAAAAATCTGTTGTTCATTTCAGTAAGAGAACAAAGCCTGAAGTTGCACAAACTCTTACAAATATTCTTGGAGTTAAAACTATGTCTTCAAAGGAAAAATATTTGGGTTCACCACTTGTGGTTGGTCATTGATTAGATATTTTTTTGTGGGTTGTAGTAATGAGGTTCAAACTCTCGGACTTGTGAAGGATGATTTTTTTTAGACTTAATAAAAAATAAATAAATATATACAATAAAAATATTAACAATGGTGAGAGGTACTGGGACTAATGATTCGGCCAATTTTCATAACATAGGGCTCAATGATTTATTCTCAACAATAATCGCTCAAAACATAAATTATATGGACTCTTATTTTTCCAAAGTAGATTCTCAAAACATTGATTGTAAATGTTAAGCATGGAACATCAAATCACCTAAGCTAAGCATGACCCATCTAATCAAATAACAACCAATTTAATTAAATCATATTTCAATTAATTTTTAATGCAAAAGTCTTAAAAAGAATTAACAAAATTACCCATGTATGAAGCTCGGCCTCCTCCATCGTCCCAGTGATGGGTTCTAACTCCGCATATTGGAAACACGCTCAAAGGAATTTTTCATTTCTCAAAAGAGGTGTACAAATGATGAAATGGAGATAATAATGAAAATCGGGTGTTTGCAACGTTTATAATTGTTGCAAACACCGTTACAAAGAACGATAAATGAAAAGTGTTGTAGTATACAGAATACTAAGACCCTCAAGTGACAGTCGTTGTTACTGTAGTATGAACGAATGCCTCTGATTGTCTAATGTTCTTCGTGTTCTTGAGTTGCAGCAGCAGAAATGGTGGCTCTGCAACTCGATTTTTTCTTCACTCTGTAGCCTCCTAAGCTTCCCCAAACTCTCGACACCGCTTCTACATCACCTAAGAGACTATTTATACCCATATCACGCATTGAATCTCGTCATAACTCCAAATAATCTTCGTTGAATACAAATATTTTCCACGGGCAATAATTTCTATATTTTCTTTCTCCACGCGTTTCTGAGATATTTCGATCATTCCAATATCTTCTAAATATGTATATGAATCCTCAGAATTATTTTTCTTGCCTTTAGTCTCCTTTAATTTCCATAAATCAACTTGAAACCCTATTTTCCTTTTTTAACTGTTGTGAAAAATATCCGGCGATTGGGCCCAACTTAGGTCATTCCAACACTCAAAATATATTCATATACCCATAAGGAGTCTATCCCTTGAATTTCATCTCTTTAGTCTACTCATAACCCTTTCAAATCATGCCCGTAAAATCTGCCAGTGTATGAAATAATTTTCCCGCCAAAAATATTTTCAAATTCTGGGAAGAAAGTGACCTCCCCCTAATCCATTCCTGGGGTCCCTTTAGCAATTGGGGCGGAAATAGTAATTTTTGGGGCTGAAACAATAATTTTTCTGGGGTTCCTCCGGGACATTTCTGGGGTTCTTCCAGTGCATTTCTAGAGTGTCTTTAGTACTTTATCCTAGGGTGTAAAACACCACTTTTTGAGTCAATTTTTGCCGCAAGAGATTATTTCTCTAAAAATACCTATAAAGACATAAAATAACAAAATAAATAGAAAATCGAGTACTAACAATGCATACAATTGAGACATATTAGACACATAAATGTGTCTATCAGTCATTCAAAACAAGAGGCTTTCAAGAGTATAAAAGAATGCTTTGAAACAAGATTATCCACATGGTCTGTTGTTAATCTTTCTAAGGATGGAAAAGGTACCATGATCAAACACGTTCTTAATTCTATACCAGTATATAAAATGGGCACTTTTAAGCTTCCCAATAATCTCATAAGTCAGCTCACTACCATTGAAAGGAAGTTCTTTGGGGTCATAAAACCAATATAGGTTCCAATCCAGTTGCATGGAAAAATCTGTGTACTTCTAAAGATTTTGGGGGACTAGCTTTCAGAGATATGTAAAAACTCAATTTAGCACTACTCACCAAGTTCGCATGGAGGATCTGCAATGAGTCAAGTCATCTAATGGTACAAATATTGAGCAGCAAATACTTCAAGTCTAAAGATATATTACATCAAAACATAGAAGCAAAAAACTACTCTAATACTTGGAATGGTATTACTAAAGGCTTGAAGATTGTGCAACAAAATTATTTCATGGAGATCAATAATGGTGAAGGTACAAAAATTTGGCTTGATAAATGGATCCAGGTATGAATCATCCACCACTTCCTCAGAATGAAAATTTTAGATTTTATGGAGAAGTTGCTGCACTTATGGAGCTAGACACAAATCTTTGGAATATTACTCTCTTAAATCAATTGTTTGATGCTAACACTTAAATGAAAATACAATCTGTTTTTATTAATAAGTCCAAGAAGGATACCATGATTTGGATGCATGCCAAGGATGGCAAGTTCTCAGTCAAAAGTGCCTATAGACAGAGAAATACAAGTTAATGGTATCTTAGCTAATAAAATGGTGTGGAGGAGATTATGGAATTGCAGAGCAGCACACAAAATGAAGTTGTTTTCACGGAAGTGTATCAGAGATCTTCAAAACACAAAAAACAAGCAAGCTAGATATAATGTTGACATTGATAATCATTGTGACACTTGTGAACACTTTGATGAAATAATGGAACACATTATCTTTGAGTTTAGTCATGCCAGGAAGGTCTGGAAGGAGATTAATATAAACACAGATCCTATCAGACAGCAGTTTCATACAGTTTCAGAATGGGTAATAAGCTTGTTTTCAAATATTTCACATATAGAGGAGCGCATTTTGTACATGTTCATGATAGGATCTTGGATAATATGGAAAGACAGACGTGATGTTTCATTTCAGGGAGTATCATTAAACCCAATTTCTTCTATGCACAAGATCTTTTATTATCTATCTCCATATATGCATGATTCTGCATCTCATTTTAGCATTCAAATTGTTGAAAGCCGTTCTGAGTGGAAACCACATGTTAGTGGAACTAGAAAAATTAATGTTGACGCATCCTTTGATATTGACACTAACCAATTGGGAACTTGTCCTGTTTTACGAGCTCATACAGGTACCTGTAATGGCATCAAAGGGAGTTGCAGAAATTGAGCATTAAGCGCAGAGGCTGGAGAATGCATGACAGTGAGGGAGGCGCTATCTTGGGCAAAGAAGAAGCATCTAAACAACATCCATGTTGAAGCCGATGCAAAACTAGTCATTTAATCTATCATTGGAAGTACTCTGCTAGTTCAGTGAGAGAATAGGAACATAATAAAGGAGATTAAAAACCTTATTTCATGTTTTAATAGTTGTGTTTTTTCTTTTGTTGGTAGAACTAATAATCAACTAGCTGACTCTATAGCCAAATCAGTCAGAAGGACAGCTTCAAATATTGAAGCATATGATTCTTTCAATCCTGAACTTTGTAGTCTTCTGGCAAAAGACATGCAAAACTGTTCCAGCTAAAAGCTCAATGAATTTCATTTTATCAAAAAAAAAAATTACATGTTGATCAAGATCCATCATATTATGATTATCTAGCTCTTAAAACTTTAAAACCTAATTACTGGGGATGCTAAAAAAATTTCGTGAGAAGTTAAATATATTCATCCTTGGACGTGAAATATGAGGAAAATATGATAAGGAATTTAAAATAAAATAAAATTCACATAATATCTTTTTGTTTCCTAAATTTATTAACCGTCCCAAAAGGCGACTCCGTGAGGTTTCCGACGAAGGAATTAGGGTTTTTTTGATCAACCCTCTTTCTTCTTCTGTGTTTCTTCTCAGGGTGGAAGATCTCTTCTCCAAACGATTTCTTCCCTTCTGTGTAGCATCAACCTAGGGTATGGTTTTTCAGGGTTATGCCTAAAACTATGGCTTTTACGACACTCGGTGATTTGGGAGATGATCTGGTGGTTTTATTGAAGAGGCTGCATAACCATCTGTCTAGGTTTGATGTTACTGCTAAGAAAGTTAATTACTTTTTCCACAGATTAGGGATTGTTATTCAGAAAGGAGTTGGAACCCAGCTTGTCGCTAGGATTCCTTCTAGTTTTCTGAAATAATTTATTATTATTAATCGAGAATTAAAAGAAAATATCAATATATCTCTTAATTGATTTAAGGAAAATTTCTTGTTTGGTCCTAAGCCCATAAGTTATTTATAGTAGGGTCCAACCAGATTTTTTTTTATCTTGAGGTCCAAAATTAATTAAAACATGGAAATGACCATAATATTCATTGTTACCAAACGTGTGTGTTTACACGTTCGGTATATTGAGTACATATCTATTACACTGATTATATATTCGAGTACATATCTGCTACACTGCTTATAAATTGGAATACATATCTGCTAAACTACTTATAAATCTGAGTACATATCTGCCGCGTTGCTTACAAATAGAACATGTATCCGCTAAACTGCTTACAAATTCGAGTATATATCTGCTGCTTACAAATTCAAGTATGTATCTGCTGCACTTCTTACAGGAAAGGTACATGTCTATTACAATCAGATAAATAAATTAGAAAATGTTTTACATCACATATATTGTAGGATCATACTAATTAATCTCTAACATTTATTTAAATCAATATTAAATCATTGGAAATATAAAGGAAAACCTTTATATGCACTGTGAACATAGAAAAAACTATACAAAATTAGCACATATTTCAGTATTTCACATACGTGCTCATGGATCAAATAAATAAAAAAGTGACAGAACTGAATAAAACAGAATCAGAAGAAATTTCTATCAGTACGCCATATACCTATTGCGTATTTATGAACTAAAAATCAACTGCATGTAAAGAAGAATTGATGAATTGATGAATATAACATAATCAAAGCACATATTTCAGTATTACACATACGTACTCATGGATCAAACCCAAAAACAATGGCAAAACTATGAATAAAACAAAATCAGGAGAAGTTTCTATCAGTACGTATATTTCAGTATTACACATACGTACTCATGAATCGAACCCAAATCAGTGGCAAAACTCTGAATATAACCGAATCAAAGCACATATTTCAGTATTACACATACGTACTCATGAATCGAATCCAAAAAAAATAGCAAAACTCTGAATATAACCGAGTCAAAGCATATATTTCAGTATTACACATACATACTCATGGATCGAACCCAAAAACAATGAAAAACTCTGAATATAACCGAATCAAAGCAGATATTTCAGTATTACATATACGTACTCATGGATCGAACCCAAAAATCAATTAAAAAACGCGATGCAACACAAATACACTTATGGATCGAATCCTAAAACAATGACAAAACTCTGAATATAACCGAATCAAAGCAGATATTTCAATATTACATATACGTACTATCGAACCCAAAAACAATGACAAAACTCTGAATATAACCGAGTCAAAGTAGATATTTCAGTATTACATATACATACTCATGGATCGAACCCAAAAATCAATTAAAAAACCCGGTGCAACACAAATACACTCAGAGATCATACCAAAATCGACAAAAGTAGACTCTTCCAGTTTACTATCAACATCAGATCTAATACCTAAACATTAGATTTTGATATAAATATAAAAATTTCTCTAATCCGAGAAAAAAAAAACTAAATTAAAATAAGCTTTTGAAGAAGAAAGGAAAAATAAAAACCTAAACTATACCAACAGTAAGGAGGTGAACCTACCGATTAATCTTAGTTTGAATTCACCAATTGATCAACACCTCAGAAGATCTTCACCAAACCATAGATGAGAAAATGAAGAAGAAGAAGAATAGATCGAGAAAATGAAAAAGAAATGGATTTGGTTACTGCTTTTATATACTTGAGGGTGTTTTCGGTATTTAAAAATACGTTCTCATATGTTCCACACGTGTGCAGGACCAGGGCTTAAAAAATGGGGTCCATTTTTCTGTTTTCTTTTTATTATGGACCTGCGGTTACTGGGATTTAGTGGATAGACCTACCACTAACTAAGAACACTATAATAGGATCTATAGGTAATTCCTACTTGATTTAAAGATAATTACAGAATACTTAGGTGTGTTAGTTGAGAAAAATTGGGGAAGACAAGTGTCGTGATTTCATTCACTTGGCACACAGGACACATGGGCTCTTGGGCACAAACGATATACTCCGGTCAAAATTATAATAAATGGAAACATATTTCCATTCCTAAACGTAAAAGGAAAGAAGGTCATTGACCCTGCACACATGAATAAAGTTTAAAGAAACGGATTATTTTATCGAAAATGATAGATGTATCATGATTTAAGAATCGTGGTGAGCACCGTGCTGAGAGAGGGATGGGATCCACGCCTATCCACCCCTCCTGATACTGAGAACGCATGATTTTTGGAACCGTCGGATCTGTGTTGGTGCACACACGGTGCTTAAATCATGATGTGTCTATCATCACTCTTATTTTATTACCTTTGGTTGGCCATGTGGGTGCCTAAGGCAAACTAATAAAAGAATGGGAAGTACATACTGATCGACAGTCAACCATATATATCATTTCCTTGTTCAATGAATGGATGGAGCACATTGTGGCGTGAGGATTTGAAGTATTAGAAAGGATGACATGGTAAATTTCTATTGGGTGATTTTGTTTAACATCCAACACATGGCGTAGCTTAATTGGGCTATGTGGCGTGAAGTTTAAAAAGAGAAAGTAGGTTCGTAACGACCTATATAAAGACAGTGATCCGGCAGTCAGTTTTGGGAGGAGGCCTGTGAGCCGGTAGCTAGATTTGAGATTTTTCTTTTCCTTCTCTTTAATTTTTATTTGTAATAATGGAGAACTAAAATCATATATTGGGTTATGGAGGAAGCCTTGTTCCAGTAATGCTTTGCAATTAATTATTGCAATTTTTTTCTGATTAATTGCAGTGAATTATGATTGATTATAAGATTTATATTAATTAGTTGTGTTTTCTATTGATGGAGCATGCTTAGTCTAGGGTTCTGATGTCCAATGCTTTCGATTAACAGCTAATCTTTTGAAAATCTACTTGTCTAGGAAATATTTTTAGAATCAAATTAAACGTTTGATTTGCATAATTATTGTTATTGATTGAATCATTAATATTGGTCAATGGTGGAATCCATAGACTCAGTTCTTTCCATAATTTTAAATCTTAAATCAATCTTCACAAGTCCGAGTGAACGGCAACCTTTTTACCATTATATTATAACACATCAAGTATGCTGAGCACGACAAACTAATAATGGTGGAGACATCTTTAAAAAAAAAATTAAATAGAAATTAGAAGAGATTTATGTGAGATTCGAGACTTGTAGAAGGTGTAATTTGACATGAGATGATAAATTAGTTATATAGAGAATTCAAATACAATTGTAGGGATTAAAGTGGCGCGACCATATATAAGATACATCGTCAGCGGCTTTACTTCAACCAAGAGAAAATACATAAGTCGATGGGGACTGGAAATGGCATTTGAAGAGACGTGCATCTCTACTCATGTTGTAATCCCATGCAATTTTATGGTTTGTTCCGGGGACGGACCTATCCCTGGGCTAAAGGGGGCTAAAGTCCGGGATGATCTTGCTAGTCCACAAGCCTAAATTTTTTTTTTTTGCTCGACCAAGTTTCTAGCCCGAGTCTTAAAAGAAAATTTATATTTTCTGGGTCCGTCCCTGGTTTGTTCATCCCATAATCGACTCAGAACTCAGAACTGATAAATTATTTAATATTCGCTCATCCATTTTTGTAGTTTGTTTATTTCATAATATACTCAAAAGTGACAAATCTTTGATAAAAATTAAATTAGCCAATTTCATAGGAGCGACCCTTAGTGCAGTTCCTATTGTAATCACAAAATGAAAATTTTTGGCAATCCAGGTGGATGAATAAATCCATTTTCCCACTATGGTAAAACTAATGGGAAGAAGACAAATAAGCGCGCTGCGTGGCAATAAATGCGTGGAGTAGATTGGATTGCTGGCGGATGCACACCGTGGGCGTTGGATGCCTAAACACGGATGGCTTGACAAGATCCGCCAACAGCAGAACCCAACGACTCTAATCACAATGTCTACAAATTCCAAATACTATAAATACATCCATTTCCAACTATCTTCACTCACACCACTTCATTCTCTCGTTTCTATTTAAATTTAAAAATAAAAAATTCTTTTACTTGTTATTTCCAATTCTTAGTTAAAAAACGGGAAGTACAATGAAAGCCGTCATAAACATTATAAAGAGAAAAAGAAATCGAAAAGACGAAGGAATACCGCAACGTCCAACATACGTAGATGATACTCAAAATCATGATGCATCGTTTACTTCGCTAAACGTAGTTGCAGGTCCAAACTTAATCGCAAGTCATGTATCGGTCACCAAGAACGGTCCGGATATTATAAAATGAGAAGTGGATACTAAGATTTAAATTCAGTTTTTCAAGCTTTATCCCGTCTAGTACGAGAAATAGTGGATACATATCCTTGGCATTGTTTTATTATGTAAGTAACAGAAAACAAAATTGCGTTATCACAAGAATATTGATCGAAAAGTGGTGTCCTATGACACACACATTCTATTTCATGGACTTCAAAATTGGTAAGTATGTTTAATTATAATTATAATTTATTTTAAGCAATTGTTGATTAATGCAAGAAGATTAATTCGATTTTATTATTCTTGTCCTAAGAATTATCCCTTGATTTGTACTTCATTTTTGGAATTCCACGTGGTGTGGGATCCCCTGTACATACCATTCAACCGAAACGAAGGGGTGTTAAATGATAGACGAAAGACGTTTTTATATTGCTGTTTGTGGGTGAAAATCGTTTCTGCTGATTTTGGTAATTTTGGGTGTGTGGATGAGAAACGAATCTAGACCCTAAACAATGCACTGCACGGGAGTACTTTTGATTCAGAGATCAATCTATACAATCCTGACTTAAACCAAGAAATGGCCATTCCAGGCTTGCTTCGGTCACAAAGTGAAGGAGACGGGTTGGTCTTAGGGAGGGAAGCGAAGAGGGTGTTGAGACCAGAATCGTTGATTCTGAAGGTGTGGTTGTTTATGACTTGTATCTGAAAGTAGAACTGGCTAGCAGAATGGAAAGCTACCAGGTGATTTGTAGATACTGTGTTGTTGCCGACAAAAACTTGCTCTTTGGTGGAAATACGTGAAGCCTATTTATACAAGTCATATTGAAACGTACCCTGATCTCGTAGGAAGTGGAAACGATTGAGTGGTGGAAAAATAGAGTAACGTGTAACCGTCAGACATTATGCTTCCATGATGAAGGAAGTGAATTTTTGTAACCGTCATACGTTATGCTTCTATGGTGAAGGAAGTGAATTCGTTTACACCGTTACTTTTCACCACCACTAATTGTCCCGCTTCACGACACTTTCTTGTAACGGGCGCGTTGCACGCCGCACGCTGTAAACCGCAAGATCAATACATTAATGAGTATCCCCCAGTTTGTGACATGTTTGATGTCTCGAGTGTTTTCATGGAAAACATGTAGCACTTTGCTAGGTGTGGCAAGTTAAAATCAAGAGGCTTGTTGTAGGAAAATAGCATGCGATGCTATTAGGCTTTCCTTGGCTGGTCGCCTGAAACTTGCCACAAGCCTGCCATCTCGGCGACGAACTTTGATGGATGAGATTGCATCTCATGATCAAAGGTATCCGTCGATTATGGCTACCTTCTGTTGGCGCCTGGTAATGGCGCAATGGCATCTTTGGTGCATGCCGGCAGCATTGCAACATGGCTTGGCATAGCTCATGCATGCCAGTGGCACGGTGGTGCAAATGGCGCCTGGCGTAGCCATAACCACTAGATTTAGGCGGTTGGTTGCCTAAAACCTTCCACAAGTCTGCCAGCTCGGTGGCGAACTTGGATGGCTGAGATTGCATCTCATCATAAAGGGTAGCCGTTTATTAGGGATATATCTCGTTGTATAGCAAAGCGGCGCCATTGGTAGAGTGGCGCCTGTCGTAGCTATGGCATAGCGACATGCCAGTGCGTAGCCGTGGCGTTGTGGCGTGGCCACGCCTGTTGCGTTGTAGCATGGCCAAAACTAGGATTTGGCTCCGTGGCCAAAGTTAAGGCTTGGCGGCATGGCCAAGGCTGGGGTTTGGCGTCGTGGCCAAAGTTATGGCTTGGCGGAGTGGCCGAGTCTAAGATTTGGCGTTCTGGCCAAAGTTATGGCTTGGCGGCGTGGCCAAGGCTAAGATTTGGCGTTGTGGCCAAAGTTATGGCTTGGCGGCGTGACCAAGGCTAAGATTTGGCGTCGTGGCAAAAGTTATGGCTTGGCGGCATGGCCAAGGCTAAGATTTGGCGTCGTGGCCAAAGTTATGGCTTGGAGGCATGGCCAAGGCTAAGATTTGGCGTCGTGGCCAAAGTTATGGCTTGGCGGCGTGGCCAAGGCTAAGATTTGGCACTGTGGCCAAAGTTATGGCTTTGCGGCATGGCCAAGGCTAAGATTTGGTGCCGTGGCCAAAGTTATGGCTTGGCAGCGTGGCCAAGGATAAGATTTGGTGTCGTGGCAAAAGTTATGGCTTGGCGGCGTGGCCAAGGCTAAGATTTGGCGCCGTGGCCAAAGTTAGGGCTTGGCGGCATGACCAAGTCTAAATTGGCTCGTGGCATGTTGTGGACTATGACCAAAAATTAGGGCTTCGGCTAATGCTACCGAAGAAAAAGTCTTGTTTCGATCATGAAATCCTAAGTTGAGTCTGTTATGGCATTGGCCATGAACATAAAGTGGATTAGCACGTAGTGGCGTCATTGGCATGTTACTGCGGCAGAGTGGCATGTTGGCGTGCCGATTAATATGTTGTTGTGGCAGGGCGCATTTGGCTTGCCAGTTAGTATGGTGGCGCGACAGGGTGCGTTTGGCCTTTAACGTATGGTGACAAGTTTAGAGCGACTTGATTGGCCAAGAAAAGGGGCCGACCAAACATAAGGCGCGACCACACCTCTAGTGCTTGTGGCGTATTTAAAGTGACCCGATTGGTTGGTAGGAAGGAGAGGGGGCGGCCAAGCATGGGCGCGGCTACACTTCTGGTGTGAGTATGGCGACTTTAGAGCAACCTGATTGGTCGATGAGAGATGGGGCCGGCAAGTATGGACCCAGCCACAACTTATGTGCGTGTGACGAGTTTAAATCGACCTGATTGGTCGAGGGAATAAGGACGGTTTTAGGATGGGGCGTGGCCAATGGCAAGTGGCGCCAAGGAATGGCCACACCTCCCTTTGCTACTGCGGCTCCCTGTTTTCTGGGCAAGGTTTTGCACCTACTAATCCATGGCGGATTTACCTAGTTTGCCTAGGCTTATTTTAGACAAGCAAGGTCTGGTATATTGCGCAAGGCGCAAAAGTAATTGATTAAATCCTATGTGTTGACACAAAGTTCTTTAAGTTCATTGCTAGAGAGCAGCATGCTTTCTGATCGAATACTTTATGTAAAGACCTTATCCTTGATATTTGGAAATTCGTGTTACTTTGCTGTGAGTGAACACAAATTGTCATGCCATATCAACATTAAGGGTTCATGTGGGGAACATAGCATAGAAAGCATTCAAAGAAACTTATATTAAGCGAATATATGCCAGGCGCCAAAATTTACAGAACGTCTGGGATGGTTGCTACATCCGCCGGTATGGATAGATTTCATGTAATTATATTTAACGACTCAATAAATATGTCAGTGGAGAGTTTAACACTCATGGCTCCGTTTCCTTATAGAGTCACATCAGATGTAAGGTTTTACAACTTTAACCCTAAGCTAAAAACCACCATCAACATTAAGTACCCTGCTTAGCACGTAACAGTGGCGTTGTTGCGGGGTAAGCATGAGATGGTGACATACAAGAGTAGAATCGAAAGGGCAAGACGTGAAGAGATTGCTAGGGAAATTCGACTAACCTTTGGTGGAAGGAATGAGGAATCCGTGATCCTTGTGGCTTGGAATGGTGAAGTGGCGCTACTTTGAACGACATAGATGGCGTTGATTTGGTTAGTGAAGATGGTGCTGCTTTGAATGACGGAGATGGTGCTTCAGTCTTGGCTGTGCGGAGATGGCGCTGTGGAATGGCGTTGCTTGCTTGGAATGGTGGATGGCGCAGCTAGGTTGAAATGGCCAATGGCGCGTCTAGCTTGGAATGGCCGATGGAACGGCTACCTTGGAATAGCCAATGGCGCGTCTAGCTTGGAATGGCCGATGGCGCGACTACCTTGGCTATACGTAGATGGTGCCAATTGCTTGGCTACGTTCGTGACATGGTAGATGACGCTTCTCTGGCTGCGGAGTGGAGGTATGGCGTCGGCTAGGAGTGGTGAAAATGGAGCCATGGAGTTCTGGCGTAGTGTTGGCTTGGACGTGGAGATTGGCGCCATGGTACGTCAACACCGCGGGCCCGGCTACCTTTTTTCGTGTGCATCCCAAAAGAGAAACCCTTCCCTAGTCGAACTCCAAAATACCATGACTATAAAAGGCGTTGCCTATCTTCCTTACCTTCGTATTGTTGGATTTGTTTCCACATCTTGGTGTTAGCGGCAAAGGCTTGGATCAGCGGAGAGAACAATAACAAAAGTAGGCGAGCGTATTTTAGGTATGTTTCTCAACGTTTCTTCTTTTGTTCGCTCTTCTGTGTTGGTGTAAACCCTAGACATAGGCATGACCTCCATGAATTTGTAAAATACTTCAATATGAACGATTCCTCTTTGTTAGTGGTATTGTAGTAGCGTTAGTCACATCAACGAAACCAATTATTGCGTTAGGTAAGAATGTATAGGCGGACGACTTCGTTTGCTTTTTTCTCCATCAAAACCTAGATGTAGGTTTACTTTTGTCCATGAGCACAATTCCCGTGGCCAAGCGTAATTTGGCCGAGGGTATGCTTCCCGCGGCTTTACATATTTCCCGTGGCATCGTCTAGTTTTGGCCAAGAGCATATCCCCCGCGACATCACATGTATCCTGTTGAGTAGGCATCAGTCCCCATTCCTTTTAGCCGTGAGTGCCATGACATGTGGCTAAAGGAGGAATTTTCGTAGGAAATGTGTTGTCGACTCTTGATTATTGTACCCAAATTTTGACAAAATATCTATGTATTCTTTCTTCAAAGTATTAATTTTTTGTCCTGTTCCATTGTAGTTACTTCAGAACATAAGGAATTTTGCTAAGATGTCACCTGAAAGCAATTCTGCCGCCTCATCGAGAAATGCTAACAAATCCAAGCCGAACATGGATGATGAGTTCTTTACAAAGTCTGCTACAATTACAAGGACCCATCCCAAATTCGTGGAAACTTTTCTGACTGATTCAGAGAATGATGGAGAAGTTCAATCAGTCTCTCCAAGGCGTATAATGAGGTTTTGCCTTCAGAAGAATGAGTATCCGGCTTCTTTCATACACTTCAAAATCTGTCATAGTTCATTGCGCTCTTATGACAAATGGATGAAGTTCATGATGAGCCGAGACCATGTAAGAGCTAATCTGACTGGGGCGCAATGATGTCGTGGATTCTGCGACACTTCAAATCAGAAAAGACGCTGCAGGCTTGATTACTTTCATCTCTAGATGGTGTCCGGAAACTCACACGGCTATATGTAGATGGGGTGAGATGACTATTTCTTTGGAAAGCGTAGCCGTTCTACTGAGTCTTCCAATAATTGGTAAACTTGACGTTTTCTTGTCCGATGGAGAAGAAGAAATGCATGCTGCTTTGGCCACGAAAGCAACAGGGTACGTCCGGAAGAATTATGAGGAAAAATGCTTTTATATCTGGTGGGTGTCTGAGTGGTTCCCTGACGAGCCGGAGTCGGATCAAGTGTTGGACGATACACTCCATGTTACTGCGTTTTTAGTTCTGCGGCTATCCAGAGATATTTTTGATGATGGTTCTAGCAAGAAGGAGATAAGGCATAAGCTCATCAAATTTGCTATCAAACTAGCGAAATGTGTTGCTCTTCCCATCGGCAGTTTGTTTCTTGGCTCTTTGTACACCCATCTGGATCGTTTGGTAGCGTACATGTAAGTCTCTAATGGGTACATGAAAGTAGACTCATATATCCATTTCGCCTTTCTCCAAGCATGGTTGTGGGAGCATTTCAAACATTACGCCCCTAACCCGAAAACCTCATTTCTTGATACATATGGCGGCTCTAGGATACTCCGTTGGTTAGAGAGGCATCCAAGACCTGGCGCAAAACTCATTGATTTTCTCGACAACCCGCATGCAGTTAACTTTCGTCCTTGGGCTCCGGCCCACTCCTCCATATTTCAACCAGACACTTTTGCTTCCGCACCGAACATGATATTGCATTCTGCTGGCGAGAATATGAGTATTGGAGAAATTGTGTTCTTGCGAAGCTGCATACCAGGATATGTGCTATCTTTTTCTAGAGGATCTTGTGGAGTAGTCCCTTACAACATTGACAGGGATGCTCGACATATGGGATTTGATCAGGGAGTATCATTTCGTCGCCCATGGACAGCTCCAGATGAATTGCTACCCGCCATTCTTGATTACAGTGTTTTTGCACCAGATAAAAGCCTTCCCTTCTTGCTCCCAGAACGAAAACCTGTGATGACTCCCAAATATAATATCTTCTGGCAAGATGAGTTTCTCGCCATTCATCAGTTCGTGCAGGATGTTGTGACGAAACCTCGTGAAAAACCTTCCTCTGCGGATCTAGCCAAGCATAAATTGTTGAAACAGCTTCCTTCGGGCAAGCAAAAATCCTCTAGCTCGGATGCAGACAGTCCCCAGGGAAAGGAGTGAAGGTCAAAAAGTCGTTCAGGTGGCTTCCAATCGGATTCGACGACGCTTGTGACTTTCAGTTCTTTCAACATGCAGGTGTGTATGATTCTCTTACTAATTTGGCCGAATTGCACAAATTTTCAATTTCGTCACTGACTTCTCTATCTCTTTTTTTTTTGACTCAGGGTCTTGATAACTCGAATATCTTTTCCAGGCTTTCCCACGGCCAAAAGACGACGCCTCTTGAGGAAGGAGACGACAAGACTGAATCTCTTGAAGAAGAATCTGAAGAGGAAGAAAGTTCGAGATCCGGCGGTGAGAGGAGTTGATAAGCATGTATATGCTACATTTTATACCCATATTTATATTATCTATGATACAATATTTTAGTTACTAATACTATTTTAGTGCTTTTGTAGAAAGTACAAGTGAATTCGATCATCCAGCGAATAAACAACAAAATGTAAGACTTAATGGTGTTTGCGACGAAAATGGAAAAATGTGGTTGGCCTGGTACTTCCATATATCATCAACCACAATGATGAAATGTGGTTGGCCTGATATTTCCATGTATCAACAACCACAATGATCAATTATGCTGGCCTGGTATTTCTATATATCAGCAACACTTATTATGCTGGCCTGGTATTTCCATGTATCAGCATCCGGTTGGCCTGGTATTTCCATGTATCAGCAACCACAATTATGAAATGGGGTTGGCCTGGTATTTCCATATATCAGCAACCACAATGATGAAATGAGGTTGGCCTAGTATTTCCACATATCAGCAACCACAATGAAAAAAATGACAAAATGTAGCTGGCCTGGTATCTCCATATATATCAGCAGGATAAAATTGCTTCATAGGCGAGGCACAAACGCAGCAAATGAATTGAAATCAAAGTGGGGTTGGCACATGCAAACTGAAAATGGGAGTATTTTATCTTTCTTATTTTATTACAAATATATTCCACCGGGAAAGATAATTTATTTGCCATGTGAAGAATTAATTGAGGAATATTTATACGTGAGATTATTTTGGAAATAAAGTAACTCTTTCTTCATTTGGGAGATTTTGGAAATAAGGAGAGATTATTATTTCATTGGAAGAACGAGGTGGCAATACTATTTGGGGAAAGATACTGATGACGTCATCAACTTGCATGCAAGATATTTTCATAGAATAATTTATTTTGATTCTTTGATTAATGAAATAAAAGAAAGGGAAGGTTATAAGAAGGGGTGTCGACTATTTGAGAGGAGAGCCCGGCCACATGGCCGTAAGTAGAGAAGGGTTTTGAAGTTTTGTTTTCGATTCTTCATTTTTCATTAGCTAGAGTTTGATTTTAATATGTTTATGGCTTTTGAGAAAGCCATGTCTATCTAGAGTTATGTTAGGGTTTAGGTAGAAACCAATTTAATTGTGTAAACTCTACATTTATATGCTCAATAATGATTTGAATGACTAGTAGTTTTTCTTCATACGGCTTGGTATTTTATTGTTCATGTGATTTTCTTGATTATTTATGCTTTTCAATTGATATGGCGTGCTTTGGTTAAGTTCTTTGACGTGATATGCTTTAGGATTGATAGGTAATACTTTAGAATCACTGCTCATGAAGCGAAGAAAATTACAGCGGAGAAACAATATTTGAAAATGCATGGAATATATTTTTAATGACTAGTATAATTTGCAAAATTAATTGGTGGAAACTGAAAATCCTAATAACCCGCTCTCATTTTGTTTACTGTTAGAATTATTATTATTTCATTTGTTCCAAATTTCTGAAAATCGTTTAAACATCATCTTGTCGATTAGTTAGTTTTTATATTAATTAGTAGTAGTATTTCACACTCCTCGTGGGAACGACCTGTACTTGCCATTGTTCTGCTATTTAGACATTGTGCACTTGCAGTATTTTATTGTAGGTTTCCCAAACCTATCAGGAGCACTTCTGAATACAACAACGAGTCTTCTTCTAGTGGGCCCACAAATGAGTCGGCGAGTTTTCCATACCATTTTTCTTTTAGGCCATTTATTCGGAATAAATACTCAATCGGTGTTATCACAAAAAGAAGCCATCAAAGATAATCCTGAGATGGAGATTAATCGTGATGAAGATGTGGTTTTGTCTCTGATCATGGAATCCGTACCTTCTAGAAATACGGAGATGGAGATTGATCGTCGTGAAGGTGCTGTCATGCTTTGGATGCCCGAAAACGCTCCCATGGCTGCAGATGCGATTGTTGTCAAGGAATCCCTGCCGGTTGTGGGATCAGTTGCAGGTGCCATTTTCGACCCTCCATTTTTGAATCCTCATGAAGGTCATGTGTTGATCGGAGGCTTCATTGTACCAGCTAAGTATGAGGAGTTGTATACCAGAATATGGGAAAGGTATGGACATATTGCAATAACCAAAAAGATCACCAGCCGGCTTGCGTTGGTTAAGCGGGTGGAAGAAACATTATCCTCAATTCATGATATGTGCAACGTGACTGGTTACACTATTTCGAGAGATGTAATATCAAGCTGGAAGTTCCACCGGGATATGTGTGTGAACTTTGAGTTTAACGCTTCCTGGTTTCCGTGAGGGATTTTCCGAGATCCAAAGGCTGCAAGCTGAAGCGATTGATGGTCCTTCCGCGGATTTGATTAACCAACAGGAGGCAGAAGTCGAGAAGTTATCCCAGGAGTTTAAGCTGAAACAGGCGGCTCTCCAAAGCATGAAGGACATTTTATCCAAGAAGAACGAGCCGTTGTTAGGCAATTTTCCTTGAATGTTTTTATTTTTTGAACTCCCTTTTCTTAGAGTTTTTTTTTTTTGAAAAGCAAAAGAAACGCCTAGTTTATGGTTTGATTTTCTGGTTTTTGGATTGATAGATGATTGTTTCTTATAAGAGTTTTTGGATTATTTTGGAATAATGACCCTTTGGTCAATCGATACGTCGAAATCCGAATTGTGAATGTAAGTAGAAAACTCATTTGGGAAGATTGTGAAACCGTGATTGTTGCGTGAGAAGGGAAAAAATATGGGATGATATGAAATCTTGGGATGATTGGGTTATTGGCTTCCATTGTAAACATGAAAACCCAAACAATAGATCGTGTAAACATTGTCTGACAAAACTTGCTCGCTTTAGGGTCCTTCACCAAAACTGAATATTCAGGGAGTAAATCCGAGTCTTTATGTGATGCCCTCGTTGCCGCGAGAAGTCCCAAGTAGTTCTTTATTGTCCGTGGAACATCTTTATGTCGATCCGCGATAAGGCGGAGAATCTCTAGTCCCAAAACGCAACTCTCCTGAATCCTTCTTTTTTTGGACGATGCGCTTCAAAGCATTGCGTTTACTGGTAGGATGATGGAATTTGAGAGTTTAATTTGCGATCGAGAAATTAATCTCCCACTGTGGTCGCCAATTTTTTGTGAGTGAAA